>NC_056733.1:223026350-223225279 GCF_019279795.1 Protopterus annectens | reverse complement strand
TTTTTAAAAGTTCAGATTTCTTTTCTGTTTTTGGAAGTTTCTGAAACCAGTGGGGGTAAAGGGAAGCTCTTTTTCCCGGGGGAGTGGTTAACCTGAACCCTTTTGGATTTGGTTATCTAAACTGTAGTTTTTTCATTTGGTCAATTAAACTCTTATCTCTTTTAAACCCCCTCCTAATTTTGAATTTAGGTTGCTGTTGTTTTGAAGATCCAGGAAAATTTTGGGAGAAAAAGGACTTTGATTTTGATTTTCTTGTGATTTTTTTAAAATTTACGTTTTGTGACTTTGGCTTTTCGATTGCTAGTTTATGAAAATTAAATTTTTGGAACACTCTTAACCTGTTCTGCTTTCCCTGTGTTACTTATTATGTTGTGAATTCATGTTCGATTTTGGCTAGACTCAATTGATTTATGATTTTGATATTTTGCTGCTTTTATTTTCTTATTTTTCAAAAATTTTCTCTTTTTCATTTCTGAAATTAAGATTAGTTGATTTGCTGTTCTGAACTTTGGAGTTTTAAAACGCATTCCTTGCTAAGGAAGTCTTTGTTCACCATGAGGTTATGATTGCCTGGTCCTGGGATTTACTCCTAAATTAGTTTATTGATTTGGTTTTTCAACTTGATTTCCCAAAACGCTGTAGGTTTTGGATTTTAGTTCTGTTGTTTGTACTGAAGTTTCCCTGAGAAAGGGACCCTTTTGGGAAGTTTTTTTAATTTAAGTTTAATTGCCTTTTGGCATTTTTGCTTAAAGTTTATTCTTAAATACGCTTGGCAATCTACCGTTGCATTTCTGGTCTTAATTAAAATGATTTTTCTCTAGCATTTTACTGTTTTGCCTACATAATTGTTTATTAAAGGATTTTTTGCTTGTGTATCTTGCTCTTTAAATAACAAAGAAAATCTTGCTTTTCCACTTCTGAAAGTTAAGAGTTCATTAAATTTCTGTCTGAACTGGAGTTTTAAGTTTTGTTTGGGTAAGGAATCTTGTTCCCATGTGGTTCCTGAACACCTGCTGTCCTAGAGTGTTAACTAAAGCTGTGTTTATTGCCATTTGGGCAATTAAATCAAAAATTTCTTTAAAACCCAGCTGTCTGAGTTTGCATTTTTCATTTGCTAGTGTTCTGAAGCCCTCCAGGGAAATTCGAGAAAGGGCCTTGTGTAAGTATTCTCTGATTTTTTGTTTCCTTTGCTGCCTTCTTTGGATTTTTTTCTAAAGCTATTTTCATTTTGGCACTCTAAGCCTTGCTGCATTTCTGGCTCCCTAATTAATTGTCTTAAAACTGCATTTTACTGATTTTGCTACACTAAGGGGGAATCTTTTTGCACTTGTGATTTTGGCTTTTTAAGTTTGCTACCTTTAACTTAAAAAATTTAGAAACCAATCTTTTTTTTCCCCACTTTTAAAGTTAGTTCATTAACAGTGCTTTAACTGTTTGATTTTAATAGGCTTCTTGTAATGGAATTTTGTGTTCTCAGTTTTCTTAAACACGCTTCTTTTGGAAGTTCTATGGCTGTAGTTTTATTGGCATTTGTAATTAAAATTTCTCTTAATGGTTTTGGCATCTTTTCAGGCTTGCTAGTTGTTGCTGAAGCACCTACCAAGGGGAGAAAATGCTGAGAGAAGAAAAGGAGCCACTTTTGTGATTTTAAGTATTTTCTTCTGATTTTTTCTTAAGGTTTACTGCTTTGCTGCCTACTTTTTGGCATTTTCCGGCTTGCTAAAGTTTATATCTGTAACAGTACTTGGAACACATCTAGAGCCTGTTTACTGCATTTCCTGTGTTGCAGTTAATTTAAAATCATTTTTTTCGATAAAAACTGCATTTTACCTGATTTTGGCCTAGCACTCAAGTGTGGGGTCATTTATTGCACTGTTGTGATTATTTTGCTGCTTGTGTATCTCTGCTACCTTTAAACTACAACAAAAAGAAAGAAAAAACAAAAAAATCTTGCTTTTTTCCCACTTTCTGAAAGTTAAGAAAGTTCAGTTATAGATTTGCTATTCTGAACTGTTTGGAAGTTTCTAGAAATCCAGTGCTTCCTTGGGCTAAAGGGAAGTCTTTGTGTTCACCAGTGGGAGTGGTTAACACTGAACAGCCTGCCTGTCCCTGGAGGAGTAGTTACTACCTAGAAGCTGTAGTTTTATTGGCCATTTTGGGTCAATTCTAAACTCCTTGATCTCTCTCTCTTAAAACCCGGCTGCCTCATGGTTTTGGCATCTTTTCAGGCTTGCTAGTTGTTGCTGAAGCACCTACCAAGGGGAGAAAATGCTGAGAGAAGAAAAGGAGCCACTTTTGTGATTTTAAGTATTTTCTTCTGATTTTTTAAGTTTTACTGCTTTGCCGCCTACTTTTTGGCCTTTTCCGGCTTGCTAAAGTTTATATCTGTAACAGTAACAGTACTTGGAACACATCTATAGCCTGTTTACTGCATATCCTGTGTTGCACTTAATTTAAAATCATTTTTTTCTCTAAAAACTGCATTTTACCTGATTTTGGCCTAGCACTCAAGTGTGGGGTCATTTATTGCACTGTTGTGATTATTTTGCTGCTTGTGCATCTCTGCTACCTTTAAACTACAACAAAAAGAAAAAAAAAATCTTGCTTTTTTCCCACTTTCTGAAAGTTAAGAAAGTTCAGTTACAGATTTGCTGTTCTGAACTGTTTGGAAGTTTCTAGAAGGCCAGTGCTTGCTTGGGCTAAAGGGAAGTCTCTGGGTTCACCAGTGGGAGTGGTTAACACTGAACAGCCTGCCTGTCCCTGGAGGAGTGGTTACTACCTAGAAGCTGTGGTTTTATTGGCCATTTTGGGTCAATTCTAAACTCCTTGATCTCTTTCTCTTAAAACCCAGCTGCCTCATGGTTTTCGCATCTTTTCAGGCTTGCTAGTTGTTGCTGAAGCACCTACCAAGGGGAGAAAATGCTGAGAGAAGAAAAGGAGCCACTTTTGTGATTTTAAGTATTTTCTTCTGATTTTTTGTTAAGTTTTACTGCTTTGCTGCCTTCTTTTTGGGATTTTCCGGCTTGCTAAAGTTTATATCTGTAACAGTAACAGTACTTGGAACACATCCAGAGCCTGTTTACTGCATTTCCTGTGTTGCACTTAATTTAAAATTGTTTTTTTCTCTAAAAACTGCATTTTACCTGATTTTGGCCTAGCACTCAAGTGTGGGGTCATTTATTGCACTGTTGTGATTATTTTGCTGCTTGTGTATCTCTGCTGCCTTTAAACTACAACAAAAAAAAAAAAAAAAAAAAAAATCTTGCTTTTTTCCCACTTTCTGAAAGTTAAGAAAGTTCAGTTACAGATTTGCTGTTCTGAACTGTTTGGAAGTTTCTAGAAGGCCAGTGCTTGCTTGGGCTAAAGGGAAGTCTCTGTGTTCACCAGTGGGAGTGGTTAACTCTGAACAGCCTGCCTGTCCCTGGAGGAGTGGTTACTACCTAGAAGCTGTAGTTTTATTGGCCATTTTGGGTCAATTCTAAACTCCTTGATCTCTCTGTCTCTTAAAACCCTAAAACTCTCTTTTTGCGTGCTTCTGCACACTGAGCAGTGTCGAGCAGCGCCACCTAAACATGTTTAAACTCTTCCAGGCTCCACAAAGTCTGCTCTTTACTTTTTCCCTTACAACTGTTCAAACTCTCAAAGTAATCACTCTATTCTCTTTCTAAAGCCCTGCACTTGTTCAGCTCTTATAAGTAAACACTAACTACTTAAAGCACTACACCCTCTTTGACTTCTCATAAGTATTAGGCTCCCGACTGGTCCTTCCTGATCAAGTGAAAAATCAGTTCTCTTCCTTAATCTGATCAGTAACAAAACAGTTTCCTATACTAATCTGGTATGTCCAAGGGTCAGTTTCAAGGTTACTCTCCATTCCAGCTGGTGAATCTGGGAATTTTGAGGCAATGTTACAATTGCCTTATGTACACAGACAACCCTCTCCTCCTTCCAACAAACTCTAATACATGTGAGAGATGCAGTTACACAGCCAAACTGGAGGCAGAGCTCTCTCAACCCAAGACTGGCACAGTCAGTCAGAAGGAAAAGGTAACCACCCGCACCACAAATCTAGTCTCACACAGACCTATTGCATCTGCATACCCAACACATAAACACACAAAAACATTCTCGGAGGCTTTAAATAAAAATCTGCCTAAACAGCAAAGACCTCCTAAGCAGATATCCAAACAACAGCCACCCCTCAACAATACCCACGAATCACATATCTCACAAAATCAGTGTGCCTCACAGTCACAATCTTTAAGGCCAAACAACACACCAAATACACTTGTTATAGGGGACTCTATTACCCGGCACACTGACATCCCGCTCAACAGACTGAACAAGGAGAAGGTCACTGTAAGCTGTCTGTCGGGTGCCAGGATCCGCCACATAATGCAAGCACTCAGGTCACTCCAAAGCAAGTACAAGTATGACTCCGTCATTGTCCATGCTGGTGTGAATGACCTGAGACGTACCTCCCTGGACTACATGAAAAGAGACATAGAGGAGCTCTCTAACCATGTAGTCCAGGCTGGTATGACCCTGACCTTGAGTAGCATCTTGCCCTCTGTCAAAGGAAAAAACTTCAAAGACCGATACACATAAGGTTCAGTTAAGGCACTTTAATTTACTTGCAGCAAGGAGACAAAAACATGCAAATACAAGGATTTGTCTAACTACTAACAGGAAGTATGTTCATTCTTATACTGTTTTACAAGACATGGCCTTCTAAGCTGACGTAATCAAACACAACTTTAAGCATTGTACTACAGCAGGTGTTACTTCAGATTTTCTGCTGACATGACTTGATCTGTGAGAAACTTTTTAGAAAAACAACCTGGCCTTGGTGACTATTAATCCGTTTACAAGCGTCTATTGTACACTGTTACTTTTCAAGGTACTTTTTCTAATACAGATACAAGCAAATGCTGATTGCATTTCATATTTTCAAGCAGACTTTTGTCCTAATTATCTGTTATTTCCACAGCTGTGTATGTTCTCATGGCACAGCGGAACTTCTTGTCTGAGTTTCATACAAGCAGTATTGTTCTATTCATTATTTTCCTAACGCAAGCAGAAATCATCTGCTTCTCAGTAAATTTCCAAGGCACAAGCAAGATTTAGCTGACAATACAAGGTCAGAAAGCAACTGCAGTTTGTACAGATTTATGCAGTATGAAATAGAATAAATGTGTTAACTCTTTTAGGCTCTGAATGCACTAAGCATATTACTAATACACACATTAATACATATTTTTCTAACATTTCCCCCCCTATTAATACTTTTATTCTACTTTCAAAATAAGCATAAACAGTGTGTTTTCTTCTCCTAACCTCTTCCACTCAGGATTTGCAATTAAGAGAGTCATTCAGTTTAAACTTATGAAAGCATTTTCAGTCTTTTAACAGTTCTTCAAACTCAGTAATTTGATATAAGGTTTCAGAAACTGACATGTCTATAAGGTCTTTAATCAGTCTTTTCATGCAGGGGATACCACAACAAACACATACTCCCAGTAGGAGCATAGCTACACAAATGGCAATCAGGATGTTCATTAGGATGGTACTTAAAAACAAAAAAGAACGTCAACCACAGTGCAGTTGGAGTCAGCAATAAGGCACAAACCAGGAACTGAAGCAAATAATTTTAATCCAAAAAACGCACCGACTGAGCGCTTTCACCAGTAAACTGGCTTCATCAGAGTCGTATACAGTTCCTGGTTTGTGCCTTATTGCTGACTTATTGGAGTTTGGTCTTTTATTTTACAATCATTAGGATGGTACCCCATCCCCCCAAACCATTTCTGGAAAAAGTCCAAGAGTGGGTTTGGGCCTGGTTTGGTCATGGCCGACACTTGCTGAATCACCTCAAGATGATTGTCTATCTTGTGTTTATGGTCAGGAATATACGAACAGCACTCTTCTTGGATTAAATAAAGCACACGTACTACCTCTCGCCGCTAGGGTGAAGTCGAGAGCCATGCGGTTTTGGAGCACTACAATTCTCATAACATTCAGTTCATCAGTCACCAATTCAAGAGTAGAAAAGGTTGCGTTGTTCATTACCTCAAGAAGTTTTGACAGTTTTCTCAGCTCCCAGATCAATTTCACTGTTCCATATGCTGGTAATATGCCTGCCCACGATATAACGCTATCACTCAAGTCCATGTGTGTCAGTCCTTTGCCTAGAGAGTGATGGTCTTTCCAACATGCATCGATTTGTCCCACAGGATTCTCAGGTTTTTTGATGACCTCTCGGACATTTCGAATTTTCCCATGAGGCAAAACTGCAGTGTGTCATATGGCCGGAACCAGGTAACCCAAAATACAACTGCCGGACCAATTCTCAGGTAACCATTTGTATGCTTTTCTGCCACACACAAAATAACAGTCCTCTACTTTAGTAGTAACCTCGCTATGAATATATACTCACCCTACATGAAACATTTTTCTATCAATTATAGACAGCTGTTTATAAAGAACAGAATTATGTTTTACTTCATCAAGTGTTTTATGCATCAATCCATAACATCTATAAGGAACAGTCACATTGCAATTGCTCCAACCCACCTGAACAGTATCATTTTTATAAAAACACACAGTTCCCTTTTGTGGAACAGACAAGTGCAATGCTATTTTATCTTGTGCTGTAATGGTTGAGGTATCATAAATCAAGTTCTCCCAGGTCTCATTGACCCCTAGGGGGACCGTAGTCATTAATAACCCCCATATGCTGTCGGCAAAGCTGTGCAAATCCAGCAATTCGAAACATTGAAAGTCTCAGCATACACATATTTAATTGCCTGGTAAGTGTTAAAGTTTGGATGCCAGTTTATGAGTAACACTTCACGTCTATTCAGTTCAGTCTGTGTGGCTGGGAAAAGAAAAGGCCACAGCAAAAAGATTATTGTCACAAATACAGTTAACAGGATGATTATGCAATACTTCTGAGGAAAGGGTTGTTCTGCATTCCTGTTTCTTCTGGACTCTATAATTTTTGCTCTTGGCATGTAACAAGATTTTTGTCTAGTTCAAAGTCTTTAACTAATTTACAGTGCGTCAGGTGGATCCAAGAGGCACGTTCCACTATCTTGACTGCAGTGGGTGTTGACAAAAGCACTTGATATGGACCTTCCCACTTTGGAGATGTCCAGTTCTTTCTCTTGACTACCTTCAGCCAGATCCACGTTCCAGGGGGCTCTGCCACTTCTGACGGTCTGGTTCGTTCTTTATCTGAAACAGAATTTAACTGCAGCAAATGTTTAGAATTTAATAACTTACACATATACTCTGCTAATGTACTATCAGCTTCCTGGTCTGCGGGCATGAGAGATTTCCACTGAGGTATATAATAAGCCCTTCCAAAGAGCTTTTCAAAAGGAGTCAATCCTTTTGCATTCGGAACAATTCTCATGCTCAACAGTGCCAGGGGCAGACAGTACATCCAATTTCTCTGTGTTTCTGATATTAACTTCCTTAGCTTACTTTTTAAAATCCCATTATGCCTCTCTACTAGCCCTGCTGATTGAGGGTGATACGCACAATGATTCTTTAAAGAAATTCTGAAATATTTACTTAGCTGTTGTATGGTCTGATTCACGAAGTGTGTGCCATTGTCACTGTAGATTCTTTCCGGAATGCCGAATCTAGGGATGATTTCTTTGACAAGGACTTTGGCTACCGTTGCAGCGTCTGGATGTTTAGTCGGAAAGGCTTCCACCCATCTGGAAAACATATCTACAATGACAAGACAATACTTCTTATTTTCACATTTATTCAGCTCTATGAAATCCATACAGATAGTATGAAATGGATACGGTGGTGTAGGGAAACTCCCTTGCTTGTGCTTTAACGCCCCTTGTGCATGATGTTTATTACAGGTGTAACATAACGAACAGAAACATTTTTTAGAGTAATTTCAGAAGCCATATGTCGTGAACACTTGGTTCACTGGCTGTATCATCCCCCCTGCTCAGACATGGCTCTGCCCATGGCTCAACAAAGCTGCATATCTAAACAAATTAGATGGCAATATCGGTTTCATTTCTTTAGAGATGTACAGCCCCTTTTCAAGAATTGCTCCTCGTTTTACCCATCTTTGTTTTTCAACTTTTGTAGTAAGTATCTGCATTGTTTTTAACATTTCAAAATCTAAAATCTCAGAGGGTTGTAATTCCTCATTCAAAAGAAATACTTCTGAAGCTGCCTGCTTTGCAGCTGAATCAGCTCTCGCATTACTTTCCTGTTGCTTGGTATGAGCTACACATTTACAAATAGCTACTTTCTGAGGTAACTGAATAGATTCCAAAAGATCTAAAATAAACTGTGCATGATTAATCGGTTTGCCAGTAGATGTTATCATTCCTCGATTTTTCCACTGTTGCACAAAAACATGTACAGTAGAAAAAGCGTACTGGCTGTCAGTAAAAATGTTCACACATTTACCCTTTGCTAAGGTACATGCCCATGTCAAGGCAATCAATTCTGCTGCTTGTGCAGATAAACTGTGTGGTAAAGATTTCACTTCTATAATGTCTGTGTCAGAAACTACTGCATATCCTACTAGGTTCTGTCCTGCAGGACCCCTTTTGCATGAGCCATCCACGTAATATGTCACCTCGGCATCATCCAAGGGAACATCCGTAAGATCTTTTCTAGGCAGTGTCTTTTGCTCAATCACCTGCAGGCAGCTGTGGGGTGTGCCATCTGCAGGGGTTGGGAGCAAGGTAGAAGGGTTCAAAGTTGTACATCGTTCAATTGTCATATGAGGTTGGCTCAACAATATAGTCATACATCAAACATGCCTAGCAGGGGAAAGATATGTTACCTTTTCTTGCAGTAAAATAATCGCGACTGCATGAGGCACTCTCACTGTGAGGGGGTGAAACAACACTACTGAGGCCGAAGCCTGTACTGCCATTGCAGCTGCAACTACTGCTTGTACACAGTGAGGTAAAGACCGTGCCACTGGGTCCAGTTGTGATGAATAATAAGCAATAGGGAGTTGCTTGTCCCCATGCTGTTGTGTTAACACTGATGTCATATAACCTTGCTTACAATTTACAGTTTGGGAAAAACGTTTATGATAGTTTGGTAATCCCAAAACTAGTGAGGACGCTATTAACTGTTTCAGTTTGCAGAAAGCAGATTCTGCTTCTGGTGTCCATTGTAACAAATCCTGTGCTGCCATAGGCTTTTTATAAATCAGGTTAGTCAGTGGTGCAGATTCCAAGGCATAGTTTGGAATCCAACTCAGACAAAAATTTGTCGTACCCAGGAAGGACATCATTTCCTTCTTGGTAGTGGGTTTTGGTGCTTGTAAAATCGCTATTTTTCTGTCCTCATCTAATGTCCTACTCTCCTTGGATATTACATATCCTAGGTATTTAACTTGTTTTTTCCAAAGCTGCAGTTTATTTTTGTTTACTTTATGTCCTTCAGTGGCTAAAAATTGTAATAGCGCTATGGTATCTTCTTTACAACCTTGCTGGATGGGGGCTGCCAGCAGGATATCATCAACATAAAGCAAAATCGGACTACCTCTTGGTGGGGTAAACCCCGCCAAGTTGCTTGCCATTTCTTGTGAGAATATTGTTGGACTTTCACAATACCCCTGTGGTAGTCGCTTATATGTATACCTTTTCCCCTGAAATGTGAATGCAAACCAATACTGGCTGTCAGGGTGTATCGGTATTGAGAAGAATGCATTGCTGATGTCTACCACAGAAAAATATTTCTGTTGAGGTTTTAAATCATTCAACAGGGTGTGTGGGCCTGGCACCGTAGGTGCCCTTGGTATTACTGCGTCATTTACAGCTTGTAAATCTTGGGCCATACGCCACTCCTCATTCGCTTTCTTAACAGGAAATAAGGGTGTGTTACATGGTGAATCAGGAGATTCCACCAGCACCCCTTCCTTAAGCAAAGCTGCTATAATAGGTTTGATTCCTACCTCTGCATCTTTTCTTAAGGGATACTGTCTTTTTTGTGGTCTAAATGCTGACTTTGGCGTAATAGTAACTGGTCCCGCTGTACGAATAAGTCCTACATCTGATTTTCCTGTTGACCAGGGAGTTTCTAGTATATTCTGTAAGGCATTCTCTTCCTCATTCAATAGGAGTGCTAATCAGTTGTCCTTGCTAGACTGCAAGTGTACAGCTGGGTGGGTCTGGATTATTCAGTTCAGCTTCTGCACTTGTATTCCTTGTTCTGACAGTTCTAACTCTGTCTGTTTTTCCCATCTTGTGACTTTTTCTCCTAAGTCTACCCATTTCACATTCTTGTCCTTAGTTAAGCTAACATGTGATAATCGATTAGATTTATAGAGTGCAAAGAACTCCTGGGGCAATGAACAGCTGGCTACACTGTTCCCTTTTGTGTCCCAGTGCAGATTACGTAATACCAATCTGTTTGCACAATTTCTAAACAATTCTTGCTCATACTCCTCATCAGGTCCTGGTGTATTACAGTAATACAGAGTACAGTGCAACAAATGCTGTTTGTCAATGTCAAGGGAGGGGAACTTGCTGATGGCTACGTTCATCAACTCCTCGGTCACCGCCCCTGGACCAGTCGTAACCAAGTCCTGGCTGTACCAATAAAACATTCCACCTGCCGATTGAACTGCAAAGCTGTCAATTTGTCACTGTGCTTCCATACCCTGCATAGTCGGAACTACTGCTATACCAAATAGCTGCATAAGGTCTCTGCCAAGAGGTTTACTGGGCATTTTGCAGATACAACAATTTTGCTTTTCTGGGTCAATCCTGAAACAGGATCAGTTATCACAATATTATGGGAGAGGGGCTCCCGATACAGCTGTCCATTAGCTGCTTTCACTAATATGTAATCAGGTGACTCTGAGTTCTCTGGCAGTTTGGAGAGATGTACCAGGGTCCGTGAGGCCCCTGAGTCACACAAAAATGTGACTTCCCTCCCTTCTACCAGGAGTGTGCCTTCTGGTTTTGTGTCTGCTAAATAGAGCTCTAAGCTCAATAAAGCCAAATCCAATATTTAATTTTCTTCACTATCCATGACTTCTTGCACTTCCTCTATGTCTTCTGTCACATTCTCTACTCCCTCTATCACATACTCATTTGTCCATTCTCTGATATCCCCTTCTAGTGATTCCTGACTACCATATAGTCAGTCCCCACCCTCATCTTCCGTAGTTGCCTTCTTATTTTTCTTGAAATCTCTTGCCAAGTGTCCTTTCTTACCGCATTTAAAACATTCACCCCTTTTCTTTCGCCCTTCAAAGTCCTCTGATCGTTGATCAGATTGTTTGTTTCCCTGGGCATTTTTCTTGCCCTTTTTTCCAGACTGTACTGTTCTGCTCCATCTTCTACAGAAAATACTTGGGCTTTCTTTTTTTTTTGCTATTAAAATGCCTTTCGGCATGTCTAGCATATTCAAGCAATGACTGTAACCTGCTTGTACGATGATCTACCATGTGTTTTGTAATAAAATTGCTTATAGGTGCAATACTTCCTTTCAAAAATGCATTCTTTAACTGCTGCTCATATGGGGAATCATGTGTCTGATCTTCATGAACATGCATTCCACAATGGTTATTAAAACATTCTAATAGTCTGGCATAATATTTGTCAGCAGTCTCACCTTCTTGTTGGATGCATAGATTAATGCAAGTCCAGTCTGCCGTAGGCTTCCATTTCTCAAAGATTCAGTCTGTAAGACCTTTCACTCTATTGCCTAACTCTGCACTGCTATGTGGGAGGGGCCTGAGCGCAATATCACGGGGATTCCAGTCGCCACTAATCATGTGCCAATCTGGTCCCAAAATTTGTCTGACTACTTTTTCTACCTCTTCTCCGTTTAAATTATAACTCAGCCTCATTCCTTGCAAATCTTCTAAGAATTTTCTAAAATTAACTTTTGGATGGGGAATTCCCTCAGTGGCTTTCTGGATGTCTTCCGGAGTCCAGGGTCTATACACTAGAATAGTTGGGTCCTGACCCTCTTGCCCTGCCTGAGGATTAGGCCCTTCTATAAGTGGGCATATTTTTTCTTCACTCATATATCGTGAATTTCTACCCATTTGATATAACTCAACGTCCCCTTTTGAGTTTCCTGCCCATGTTTGAGACCTGGTCTCGAAGGGATCTCTAACAAACTGTGTCGTTTTTGTAGTGTCTCTACTCATAGTGACAGCAGGATATCACAGGGGTGGATTAACTTGTTCACTTGCCTCATATTCTGGTAAGGGAGGTGGAGGGGCTGATGCTATTACTAAATTATTGTCCTCCTTATCTAAAAACATTGCTTTTGAATTATTATTCTTTTGTTCCCTTCGGTTTACTTCCTCAATCCACCTGTGTGCCTGAGGAATTCCTAATTGACGTCGCTTTTTTACCCGACCTTTAGAATCGGTTTTAAGCTGTTTGACAAGTTTGACAAGTGAGGATTTTTCTAGTTTCCCGTCAAATTCATACTTATTAACCCATTTTGAGTAGTATTTAATATTATCAGCACGCTGTGACTGCATGTATTTCGCGTCTTCGGTTAACGGCGGATTTTGGGACCTTTTTGTACAATTATTACCCATTTTATTCTACCCTTTTAATCATTACGTAACACCTTATTTTTACGTGGTACCATGGGTATTTTTATAGTCTCTTCAGAATGACTGCCTACCTGCTCTGTTTTCCTGATCTATGACAAGACAGTAATCTTTTCTGTCCCTGACTTATAAACAGTCTCTAACAGAACAAATACAGATCTAGTCCCTGATCTAAAACAAAAAAGAAGGTAGATTCACCTTACCTGAGCCTTCCTGATTGATCACCTGGTTCGAGTAAACCCGTCCTTCAGTCGCAGATCAGAAAGTGGCTGGCCTCTTTTGTATGACAATTCAGTTGGAGGACTTTTCAGATAAGAAGAACCGATGTGGTTTCTTCCCCGTACGGTTTCAAGACACCTGGCCTGTCTGATCCAGGCGAAGTGAACGTTTCCGGTCTGAAGGACCAATCTGTCAAAGGAAAAAACTTCAAAGACCAATACACGTAAGGTTCAGTTAAGGCACTTTAATTTACTTGCAGCAAGGAGACAAAAACATGCAAATACAATGATTTGTCTAACTACTAACAGGAAGTATGTTCATTCTTATACTGTTTTACAAGACATGGCCTTCTAAGCTGACGTAATCAAACACAACTTTAAGCATTATACTACAGCAGGTGTTACTTCAGATTTTCTGCCGACATGACTTGATTTGTGAGAAACTTTTTAGAAAAACAACCTGGCCTTGGTGACTATTAATCCGTTACAAGCGACTATTGTACACTGTTACTTTTCAAGGTACTTTTTCTAATACAGATACAAGCAAATGCTGATTGCAGTTCATATTTTCAAGCAGACATTTGTCCTAATTATCTGTTATTTCCACAGCTGTGTATGTTCTCATGGTACAGCGGAACCTCTTGTCTGAGTTTCATATAAGCAGTATTGTTCTATTCATTATTTTCCTAATGCAAGCAGAAATCATCTGCTTCTCAGTAAATTTCCAAGGCACAAGCAAGATTTAGCTGACAATACAAGCTCAGAAAGCAACTGCAGTTTGTACATATTTATGCAGTATAAAATAGAATAAATGTGTTAACTCTTTTAGGCTCTGAATACACTAAGCATATTACTAATACACACATTAATAAATATTTTTCTAACACCCTCACCAAGAATGATGCCACAGTATAAAGACAAAATGATCAGTTTCAACAATTGGCTAAAGTATTGGTGTCATTCAAAGGGGATCCAGTGTCTGTCAGCCTGGGATGACATGCTCGACAAGCCACGTTGCTTCGCTAGGGACGGCTTGCATCTGTCACCCTTAGGCTTTCGTATACTGGCCAAGGCTCTTGCCACCCCCATAGTGCCTTTTTTAGGCAAGGCTCAAAGGACAAACCCACCTCCACAAACAACCCAAGGATAAAAAAACTAAAGGTAATGCTACTCAATGCCAGAAGTCTAAACCTCAAGATGCACGACTGAGGCTCTCCTCAGTACGGAGAAAATCGATGTCTGTGCAGTAACAGAAACCTGGCTCAAGGCTCCTGAGAGCACCCCAGCACTACCAGGTTATAACTCATACCATGCGTTTCAGCCCCAAAACTTGGACCGAAGCACAAAAGGAGGGGGAGTATCTATATTCATCAAAGATACCTACACCTCCAGGTTAGTGGCACTGCACGAAGCATCGGAAATCATCCATGTGCAACTAACAGCGGGCAAAACTGCCTTTCAGTTTGTAGCCTGCTACAGAACATCCTCCCTATTACAGGAACCCCTCTTGGCATTCCTGAGAACACTGGAGAATATGAAGGTCTCTCCAAACACTATGTTATTGGGTGACTTCAACTACCCAAACATTGACTGGGAAAACTACTCAAGCCCAAACACCCTCACCCAATGGTTCCTTGAATTTATAAACTCTAACACAATGGAACAACTGGTCACCACTCCCTCAAGAGGGAACAACATATTAGACCTGGTCATCACCAACATGGGGACTCTATGTTCCACACCAGAGGTAAACCCCTCATTGGTAAGATCAGACCATAAACAAATTTCCCTGGACATCCATATCCCTTCCCCACCCCCAGCCAAGGAAATCACTGTAAAGAATTTCTCAAAAGCCAACTTTGCACTTCTCAAGACTGAGGTGGAATCCTTCAAAGCCCCTGGGCCAGAGGATAATACAGCCCAATTCGCAGAATCCTTTACAAATGCATTCTATGAGCACCTGCAGGAATGCATGGATCGTGCTATCCCAAATAAAACCAAGACTCACTCCTCCAAAAACAGGAGACCGGTCTGGTGGACCCCAGCCATAAATAAGCTATACAACAGAAGGAGGAAGCTACTACATGACAGAGCAAAATCCCAAAAAGGGAAGGCATCTCTGATCAGTATTAGCAAGAAACTTCGATCCCTCATAAAAATCATCAAAGGCCAGTTTCGAAAGAAAAATTGCCCTAGACACTAAAGATAATCACAAGGCCTTCTTTAGTTATGTCAGGAACATGGGCAGAAACTCCCAGATATGCTTTGAATTGCTGCATAACGGTACAAAATATACTGAACCTACAGACATAGCCAACATCCTGGCAGACAGATTCAGCGCAAACTTCTCCCCTCTTCCCCCCAAAGGAGCAAATGCCTATCCCAACTGAATGTAACCTCCCTGACATCACAGATGCACAGGTGAAAGCTTCCCTCTCCAAAGCAAAAAACACAGCATCTATGGGACTGGACGGTATCCCAGGCTGTGTCTTACATGATCTCCAAGAAGAACTGAACCCTCACATTAAGTCACTGTTCAAACTTAGCCTTACTACAGGATATGTACCCAAAGAATGGCGTACAGCTACAGTGGTCCCACTCCACAAAGGTGGTGCCACAACGGACCCTGGAAACTATCACCCCATAAGCCTGACTAGTCTGGTCTGTAAAGCTATGGAGCATATTATCATGGAACTCATAAACAAAGACATTGGGAGCCTCCAGACACTGGACCCTACCCAATTCGGCTTTGTTAAGGGCAGATCTTGCCTCTTAAACCTAGTTGATTTATTTGAAACAGTTACCAAAGCCATAGATGAGGGCAAGGTAGTCCACACAGCCTACCTGGACCTTGCAAAAGCCTTCGACACAATACCCCACTCGGGCATCATAAATAAGCTTACCAGCTTAAATATCAACCCCTATATCACAAGATGGGTTGCAAACTGGCTCAGAGATAGAACCCACATGGTCAGAATCGCAGGTGCCATGTCTGAATCCAAACCAGTTACAAGTGGCATCCCACAGGGCTCAGTTCTGGGACCTCTCTTGTTTGGTATATACTTCTCTGAGGTTCAGGCTAACACGGGAGGATTATGGCTGACAAAGATCGCAGATGACTGCAAACTGGGGACCATAATCAAATCTCCAGCTGACACAAGCATCCTCCAAAAGGGTCTCAAAGAGACGGGTGCTTGGTGCCAGAGCCACAGCCTCAAGCTAAATGCTAAAAAGTGCATAGTCATCCCCTTTGGGAAAAACAAGGTGCCCACAAATTACCACATAGGTGGTAATCCATTAAGTACGGAAGAAGTAATTTGAGATTTGGGGCCAACGTAGATAGTAATCTCTCCTTTGATAATCACGTTGCCAAAGTGGTTAGAAAGACCTTCTATATAGCCCACCTTATCACGAAAGGGTTCACATCTAGATCAAGAGATGTCATTGTGCCCCTCTACTCGTCACTCATCAGGCCCATAATTGAATACAATGCCCCTTTTGGGATGTACCTTACCCGACACCTGCAGCAACTGGAGAGACCCCAAAAGTACCTCACCAAGAGGATCATGGGCTACAAACAGATGTCCTATGCAGCTCAACTAAAGAAACTCCAGCTCTCCTCAGTTGCTTACCGCCTACTCAGAGGCGATCTATGCCTGACGTACAAAGCCATGTCAAACCCAGAATTAATGGATATGCTCCACCTCAAAAAATCCAAGTCCCTTAGAGCTACACGCTCCAGGGACCTAAACCTCAGCACAAAAATAAATAGGACATGCTGGAGGGACAGATTCATTTCCCAGAGGCTCCCCTCACTCTGGAATAGAATCCCAATTCATGTTAGACATAGCCCCTCACTGACCTTCTTCAAGCGAAATCTGGATGCGTGGATGGGAAATCGCAAATTCACCCCCGGGATCTCTTCTGTGTCCCTGCTAGACAGAGGCACAGTAAACTAATCTTAAAAGGGTACCTTCTGTGACCTACTTTACAGAGGCACAGTAGGCTAATCTAATAGGGAGGCGGAAACCAAATACACTCTGGCTAGGCTTATAAATTCCCTAGGGCAGATAGCCTAGTATCTACCTATGAACCTATGAACCTATGCAAGAGAAGGTAGCATATCTTTCCCCTGCTAGACATCTTTCCTGGATGACCATATTGTTGAGCCAACCTCATAAGACAATTGAACGATGCATGACTTTGAACCCTTCTACCTTGCTCCCAACCCCTGCAGATGGCACACCACACTGTTGCCTGCAGGTAATTGAGCAAAAGACACTACCTAGAAAAGATCTCACGGATGTCCCCTTGGATGATGCCGAGGTGACATACTACATAGATGGTTCGTGGAAAAGGGGTCCTGCGGGACAGAATCTAGTAGGATATGCAGTAGTTTCTGACACTGAGATTATAGAAGCAAAACCTTTACCACGCAAATTATCTGCACAGGCAGCAGAATTGATTGCCTTGACACGGGCATGTATCTTAGCAAAGGGTAAATGTGTAAACATTTTTACTGACAGCCAGTACGCTTTTTCTACTGTACATGATTTTGCGCAACAGTGGAAAAACTGAGGAATGATAACATCTACTGGCAAACCTATCAATCATGCAAAGTTTATTTTAGATCTTTTAGAGTCTATTCAGTTACCTCAGAAAGTAGCTATTTGTAAATGCACAGCTCACACCAAGCAACAAGATAGGATTTCAAAAGGTAATGCGATAGCTGATATAGCTGCAAAACAAGCAGCTTCTAAAGTATTTCTTTTAAATGAGAAACTACAACCCTCTGAGATTTTAGACTTAGAAATGTTAAAAACAATGCAGACACTCACTACACAAGCTGAAAAACAAAGATGGGTAAAACGAGGAGCAATTCTCGAAAAGGGGCTGTACATCTCTAAAGAAGGGAAACCAATACTACCATCTAATTTGTTTAGATATGCAGCTTTGTTGAGCCATGGGCAATGCCATGTCTCAACAGGGGGGATGGTACAGCTGGTGAACCAGGTGTTCACAACATATGGATTTACAAACTACTCTAAAAAATTTAGTTTGATATGCCAAATTTGTAACAAACATCATGCACAAGGGGCGTTAAAGCCCAAGCAAGGGAGTTTCCCTACACCACCATATCCATTTCACACTATCTGTATGGATTTCATAGAATTGAACAAATGTGAAAATAAGAAGTATTGTCTTGTCATTGTAGATATGTTTTCCAGATGGGTGGAAGCCTTTCCAACCAAAAATCCAGATGCAGCTACGGTGGCAAAAGTACTTGTCAAAGAAATCATTCCTAGATTTGGCATTCCGGAAAGGATCTACAGTGACAACGGTACACACTTTGTAAACCAAACCATACAGCAGTTAAGTAAGCATTTTGGTATTTCTTTAAAAAATCATTGTGCATACCATCCACAATCTGCAGGGCTAGTTGAGAGACATAATGGAATATTAAAGAATAAATTAAGAAAGTTAATAGCTGAGACAGGGAAGAACTGGATATATTGTTTGCACCTGGCACTATTGAGCATGAGAACTGTTCTGACTGCAAAAGGATTGACTCCTTTTGAAAAACTATTTGGAAGGGCTTATTATACACCCCAGTGGAAACTTCTCATGTCTTCAGACCAGGAGGCTGATCTTACACTAGCTGAATATATGAGAAATTTGTTGAATTCTAAACATCTGTTGCAGTCAAATTCTGTTTCAGATAAAGAACAAACCGAAACATCAGAAGTGGCAGTGATCCCAGGGGACTGGGTGTGGGTGAAGAATATAAAAAAGAAAAACTGGTCATCACCAAGGTGGGAAGGTCCATACCAGGTGCTTCTTTCAACACCCACTGCAGTCAAAATCACAGAGCGAGCTTCGTGGATCCACCTGATGCACTGCAAACTAGTTAAGAACTTTGAACTGAACAAAAATCTTACCTCTCCATCGGGGCCCTCAGCACAAAGTCTGGCTACAAAGGGGGGTCAGATCAATAGGACTGATCTATCTCGACCCCAGTGAAGAAACATCGGTGCTGAAGATCCTATTAGGGCAGAGAGTAAGATCACATGTCAAAAGCAAAAATTATGGAATCCAGAAAAATCCAAATAAAACCACTCTCAAGAGTCGGAGAAAACAGGAATGCAGAACAAGCATTTCCTCAGAAGTATTGCATAATCATCCCATCGACTGTATTAGTGACAATAATCTTTTTGTTGTGGCCATTCCTTTTCCCAGCCACACAAACTGAACTGAATAAATGTGGAGAGTTGCACGTAGAGTGGCACCCAAACTTCAACACTTACCAGGCAATCAAATATGTGTATGCTGAGACCTTCAATGTTTCGATTTGCTGGCACAGCTTTGCCAACAGCATACGGGGGGGTTATTGTTAACTTCAGTCCCCCTAGGAGCCAACAAGACCTGGTAAAATTTAGTCTATGATACATCAGATGTTACATCACAAGATAAAGTAGCATTGCACTTGTCTGTTCAACAGAAGGGGACTGTGTGTTTTTACAAAAATTATACAGTTCCGGTGGGTTGGAGCAATTGGAATGTGACTGTTCCCTATAAATGCTACAATAAAACTGACAACACAGGTTCCTATTGCAACACAAGCTATGATTCATTTTTTGAACTGATGCATAGGACAACTGATGAAGTAAAACATAATGCTGATCTTTATAAACAACTGATTATAGTTGACAAAAAAATGTTTTATCCAGAGCCAGGACATAGTAAAGTTACTACCAAAGTAAAAGACTGTTATTTTGTATGTGGTAGGAAAGCATACAAGTGGTTACCTGAGAATTGGTCCGGCAGTTGTTATTTGGGGTACCTGATTCCGGCCATACGACACACAGCAGTTTTACCTCGGGAAAATTCAAAATGTTCGACAAGAAATCAAGAAGCCTGTCAGTCCAGTGGGGCAAATCAATGCGGGCTGGAAAAATCATCATGCTGTGAGCCTAGGGAAAAATGGACTGTCGCATATGGACTTGGGTGATACCATCATCTCGTGGGCAGGTGTATTGCCAGCATATGGAGCAACAAAATCAATCTGGGAACTGAGAAAACTGTCTAAACTTCTCGAAATAATGAGCAATGCAACCTTTTCCACTCTAGAATTGGTGACTGATGACCTGACTGCCATGAGAACTGTGGTGCTTAAAAACCGCATGGCTCTTGACTTCACCCTAGCGGCGAGAGGAGGTACTTGAGTGCTGTTCATATATTCCTGACCACAAACACGAGATAGACAATCACCTTGAGGTAATTCAGCAAGTGTCAGCTATGACCAAGCCAGGACCAAATCCAATGACAGACTTTTTCCAGAGACTGTTTGGGGGGTCGGGCAATATCCTGATGAACATCCTGATTTCCATCTGTGTAGGAATGATCCTACTGGTGGTATGTGTTTGCTGCTGCATCCCCTGCATGAAAAGACTGATTAAAGACTTTATGGACATGTCAGTTTCAGAAACCTTATACCAAGATGCTGAACTTGAAGAATTGTTGAAAAACTGAAAATGCTTTCATAAGTTTAAACTGAATGACTCTCTTAACTGCAAATCCTGAGTAGGAAGAGGTTAGGGGAAGAAAAAAAAACTGTTTATGCTTATTTTGAAAGTAGAATGAAAGTATTAAAGGGGGAAATGTTAGAAAAATATGTATTAGTAATATGCATGCTTAGTGCATTTGAGGTTTAAAAGGGTTAATACATTTATTCTGTTCACACTGCATGAATCTGCACAGCTACTAGAGACATTCCAATCCTGTTTATGTCATGAAAATATGCGCAGCTATGATCTGCTTATACCATGGAAATTAACAAGAAGCATTTAATTTCTGCTAATGTCATGAAAATAATAAGAAGTGTTTCTACTAGTGTCATGAGACTTAACAAAGAGTTATTGATTTTCTGCTGAGAAAGTACACAGCTGCTAGAAGCTATTGGTAATGAAAACAAAGGCTGCTTAAAAGTATAAACCGTAGTCAGCATTACTTGTACCTAAGCTAGAAATGTACCTTGAATCTAGGTAAAATGTAACACATATATTAGAACTGCACAATTGAAGAATAGAAAGATTGTAGTGGGCTAAAAATAAGCCCCAAGGCCAGGTTGTTTTTCTCAAATGTTTTTGTAAATCAACAATAATCCAGTCATGTCAGCAAGAAATCTAAGTAACATTTTCCATGTAACACATAGTGAGTTTTAAATCTGAACATGTCAGCAGGAAATCTAAGTAACATTTTCTGTAGAGTAATACAGAAAGCTGTGTCTAACTACGTCAACAATAGAATAGTAACATTTCATAGAACTGTATAAAAGTAGCATACTGCTCACTAGTAAATCAGACAAATCCTGTATCTGCGTGCTTTGCCTCCTTGCTGCAAGTAATAAAGGGTGCCATACTTGAACCTTACGTGAATTGGTCTTTGAAGTTTTTTCCTTTGACAAAATGGTAGAATGCAAAAGTGATTTAGTGCTACTTTAGAACCATCCAGGAAGACATCAGTGTGGGTAAATATAAGGATGTTAAATCAGCACTACATTCTCTTGAAAACAAACAGTAATATGATGTCACATTGTACTGGAATGTTACTACTTAAAGGAATATGGAGGATACACTCAGATCCTCTGATAATAAATCTATGGATTTCTGAGGTATAGCTATCAAGAAAAAGAATATGCTAAGTTTGTTAAGTTATACATTTTACTAAACAAATAAACAGGGTCATAAATTTGGCCAAAGCACTCCCTCCAACCAAGTTTAGCAAATTAATGAAGGAAGCTACTAGGCTGCAGGGATGCATATACTGTACGTGCCTTCTCTGCCAGGAAAATGGAACTGATTTTTGTCTCTCATGGGCAGAGCCACATTTTGAAAACTTTGCAGTGTGTGCTATCTCTCACATTAAAATCAGAGGAATTACTTCCAGTCTGTTCAACGATGAGAAGCCACAAAGACACCATGACCATAAATGGCATCAACAGAAAAAGCTGTATAATATGCTCAGTTCCAAGACCAGCCCATAACAGAAAAGCATCGCTGTCTCATAGCCAGCCTACCAGCAGACAGTTCAGTAAGTGGTTCCACTTCTGTGTGTGATGCAGTCGTCTAAGTTCTGAAATGGATACTGAAACTGGAGAGAAAGGTGAGCGCCCACAGATAGCTTTTCTCCTCAAGAAGGGTTGGAATTTATGTCTAACTGAGAAGTGTAGAACAAAAACTTCCCTTCTCTTGTTCAACATTAGACTGTATGCATGTGTTCAGTAGATGTGACCACTGGTGTTATTGTACATTCTGCCCCAGTCCGCAACCTCCTACACCATACTCCTTCTGTTTGGTCCCTGCCAAGCTTTGTCATATAACTGCCCAAAAAAAGACAACTCTTCTGCTCATCCTCTCCTGCTTGCTGGGATAAGCCTGGCACCTTCCATGAATGAACCCATCCAAGGAAACAATACAAGGAGGACAGTGATAGGCACTTAGAAAGGAAGAAGCATACAAAATAACATTTAAAAAGGCATGGGACAGGGTAAATTAACACTGGAAGGAGACTGCAGCATATGTGTAGTCCATGTTTTCTTCCTCCTTTATTGTATTTCTGAAAACCAACAAAAATATGTATTGACAGGATGTGGTACACTAGTTGTGACCCAGTAGTAGGATACAGGCAGTGTTTGTCAGACAATAAATAATATCAAGAATGGTACACTTACTAAAAAGTATACTCCACAGAGTCAATGTTCACACATCGAAGAAGAACTTCATCGAATGGCTATTCCATGAACAGTAATCAGTGAACATTGCTTTCATCGAATAGTGAAATTATCGTAAAAAAATGATCAAAAGGTAATAGCTGGCCAACAACAAGGAAGTGCCACACTGTGTAAGGTGAGCTAAACCAAACCTTTTAAAATTTGCCCTTTTCCCCACTGTAATGTAATCTTGGACTTGGTATATATAGTTAGGGGTGTGTGGGGGGCACAGCCCCTCACCTTCATGGGTTACTTCCTTGTTGTTGGCCAACTATTACCTTTCAGTGATTTTTTTTTTTTTTTACAATTATTTCACTCTTCAATGAAAGTGAGTTTTGGGGAGTACTGTTCGTGGAATAGCTGTTCGATGAAGCTTTTCCTCAATGTGTGAGCATAGACCCCCACCATATAGAGGGTACATGGATGGCATTTAATTGCCACATTAAGCAGTTAATGGGTTAAATGGGAAGGTTATTGTAGTAGTGAGAAGAGACTGATTTACAAGGGGAGAAATGGCAGCTGGAAAGCATGGATGATGATGGACATTCTTTTCCTTCCAACAGGGCACACTGTTGATACAGTTTAACACAGGAAAACCTCACAAATACATTTTCAGCACTTGCATCTGTACAAATCAGTTTGATATACAAATGACATGTAATTATTTTCAAAATTCCAGCTAGCTTTGCTGGCATATGTTATAAATCCAGTGCCCTATTTCTCCTGGCATGGCTGGCCGTACCTCCTATAATCACAATAATAATGAATAAGAAGTAAAAATTCTGTGCTAAATAGGGAAATAGCTGTCCCACAATACATAACAGAGATATTCATTAACTGAAGACACAATGAACAATTTAACTGTTCTATGATTAATTGTGATGGAGAATATATTGTCATATGAGGATTACCAGATGATGCAAGTGGTTCAGTATAAAAGAAAACCAATGACAGGGTATAACAGGTGACTTAATAGAATACAGATTTAGCTTCAAACATATTTTATCTGAAACCAGACTTTAAAACAATTAAATCTGTATATTTATCAGTTGTAGTGGAAATAATACAAGCAGATGAATGACTGCACAGTTGACATTAGTCTGACAGAAAATATGATTAGGGCTATGAGTTATTATCAATCTGTTTTAGTTGAGGGTGTGATTTCCTTATCCTCATGTGACTGATGTGTGACTCTGAGCAAGTCACTTAACCAGAAAATGTTCCTTGGTCACCCTTGAAAATAGTCCAGTTGGCTTACCCAGTTAACAAATCAATAAAATAAAAAAATGCTGTAAAAGATAACATTCTGTTACGTAATGATGATAGGTGACAGGTGTAAGAGATTTAATATGATGACTAAGGCTGAAGCAGAACATGAATTATAGGGTGAGTTGTAGAGCAGATGACTTAAAAAATAAGGCTTGAGGCAGCACAGGGTAGGGAATCTGAGAGAAAAAGATTCTAGGAGTTACGTGACATCACCGAGTTACAATTCAAGTTCCTTTGAAGGTATTTTTTATCTGTTCATAAATGATTTAGCCTAACATATATGCCTCAATTCTTTTTTTTGGGGGGGGGGACCTGCCTGATTCTAAAGGTTGCTGTCTTATAATGAACACTATGCATCACCATATTTGTTTTTTTTTTTTTTTCAAAGGGATGGGGGACAAGTCTACCTACTAGTTATCTAAGATTTTTGGGAGTGGCACTCTCAAGACTGTTGGATAGGGGGAGTCAGTCTGAGGCATAGAACATTCTATTTACAAATCTTAATAGAATCAGGACTACATGACTAGTAAATAAAAGGCAGCTGATCTCTGTCAAGGAGATGCAGTGATAACTACAACTATGATGGCCAGAAGTGAAACGAGCTGCTATATTTTAGGCTTGTTTGAGTTTATGGCACAAGGAACAAGAAAGACATGTAAGAAAATGGAAAATAACATTGAAACAATGGAAGTAAATATACAGTAGTGATGTAGGAAGATGTTATCAGGAAGGATGTTGTTTGACATAGTCTACCAAATATTTGGTTAGATTTATTGGTAAAATTTGGAACATGCTTATCAGCCTTTAGCTGACTGCATACCACACACCCTAGCAGCATTGTTTATTCTCTTTATTCAATGGTAGATTTATCAAGAGAAGTAATGCTAAGGATAGATGTCAAATGATTTTGGGTTGAATCAATACTGGAGCCAAAACAGATGACTTCCTGACAGGGTTGAATAAGCTTAGAAGAGAACAACACAGATGTTCTGTTGTTAAAGTTAAGCTGAACAATTGTACTGTTGAGCCAAAGCTATGACTTGAAGTTATTTTGAAGTTCAAAGCTGATAGTAAGTAGATTGGCAATGGTCAGTAAGACTGTAGAGTCATCAGCATAGAGTATGACTTGTGACTCTGTACAATGCTTTACCTTATATAATAAGAAGTGGGCCAAGAAAGACCTCTGTAACATTCCCAGATCAAACAGGAAAGCTTGAAAGATGGTCCTGTTATTGAGCCGTGTGTGAAAGATATGTTGTGAAGCACTTGGTAACACAAGAGGCAAGCCTAGTTGAAGATGCGATGTTAAGGAACTTAGTATGATACAGTACTGAAAGCCATTGATAAATCTAGAAGTGCATTGTCATATTGGCTATTGTTAATATCTGTCACTTTCACAGATATACCATATATCATATAACCAAGTGAGCTAGTGTGAATCAACATACACTAGGAAATGATGTAGATAAAAAGGGCTGTATAATGCATTAGGAAATGAGGTATGTTAATATAGAGAGGTTGCCATGATGATTAAAGTGTTTACTTCACAGATAAAAAGTACAGAGTTTGATTCTCACCTTTAAGGAAAATTTGCCCAGCTTCAAATAATCCACAAGGGAAACTAGCCTAATACTTACCCATGAAACGATGTTAGTAGGCATCTTTATCTTATTGGTTTGGCAGGTGGTGCAGAGAGTTAAGTCTTTGAGCTGTAGTTCGTGAGGTACAGGGTCTGCTTCTCTCAACCCTCATTTGCCTACCATGTGACCTTGATCAAGTCAGTTAACCAGCCAGTGCTTTGAGGCAACTGGTAATTTGGACTAGGCTCTTCAGTGGTCCCCTGCACTGCAGGTCTAGTATGTATTTATGGACTATGAACTAAAACTCAACAGTCTGGGGTTAGGGTTGGCATAACGGTTAAGATGTTTATCTCACAGACAGAAGGTACAGGGTTTGGTTCTTATATTTGGGAAATTGGCTAGGCTTAAAATGGCCTGCAAGGGCAGCTAGCCTAATACATATGTATGAACCTATGAGTTTACCATTCAGACTGAAGTAAACAACAGAGACCTCTGCACAGTGCCTAACATGTTCAGTTAAGTTCTTCTTAGAGGGAAGATTACTGTTTACACGTATAAAAGAGCATGGCTAGGATAAGCAGACAGAAGAAGGAATTACATTAGCTAGTCCAACACACATCATTACATCTGGGAAACTGTATTAACTGTAGGGAATGGAGTCCTTCTTAAATTCATAAAGGATTGCAAGGCTGTAGATTCAGTGTGAGCTATTTTTTTCATGTAATTGGCACAATGTAGGAAAAAGTTGCATGGCAGTAGTTTAATACATAGTTAGGGATCCTAAAACCATTAACGTGTAGGTACTTTCAGCAACAGTTCTTGAAGGGCCATATACTGCAAACATTAGTAACTGTCAGTGCTTAACGTTTGGTATTTTATGAATGGCAGCTGCAGTAGCATCCATATTTCTGTTATGAACAGGGAAGCATTTTGTTTTTGTCAAAACTATACAAGGATGTTACCTTTTGAGAGTTTGGGCTGAGAAATGGTAGATTTTGATGAAGGATGTTTAAAGTTCAGCCTTGTTAGTGTTGGACTATGCAAAGAGTGGGAAGTCATAATCCAATGTTGGTAAGCAGCACTTTTCCCAAAGGCACAAAGGACTTATTTGGTTAAAAATAATTTGACCTGGTAGACCTATTTCAGTAGAGCAGAAATGTTGTTTGAAGCAATGCCTACATGATCATAAAAAGATAGAACATGGTCTAGTAGCTTTCCAAGACACCTAAAGGATTATATTGTTTTCAATTGCATTGCCAGATTTAGACAGAATATTCCAACTGGGTTACAGCAGTATGGTCCTGGTTAAGATAACAAAAAGCATGGCCTTAGTTTTCCCTGCATTTTCTGACAGCTACTTAGCCTCAAGCTAGTGGGAAACTTGAAGGAATCTTCCTATAGTTTGGATTTGACAGTTTGTGGACACTGAGTTGATCTGGTGATAAACACTTCATCCACATATCATGGACCATTTTACCAGGCATTAGCCATAAGACCCTTATTTATGAAGATGGTGTATCATAAGGGCCCAAGAATCTATCTGCCTGGAACCCCCCCTCCCCTCACACAGAACTTATAGAGAGGTAAGTAGTGCATGTGCACTGCTCATACAGACCCTGGCAGACTAGTTGGCTGGGTAGATGAAGAACTATTTTAGGAATGGAGTACCCACTTCATGGTTTTTAAGTTTCCTCAATAAAATGGGGTGAAACAGAGTCAAATGCCACACCAAAGTGTACAGCTATGACTTGGGTGAGTACACATACCTGGACAGAGATGGACTTGCAGTGAGGGTACTATGTCTTCATTGCAGTGAGGGTTCTATGTCTTCATGTAAAAATTATGAATGACAAAGATGATTCCAGACAGAAATATTCAGTAAATTTAAAGTAAACTGCTTTCTAAAATGATTTACTCAAAACGAGGATAGTAAAGAGGGCACAAGCTGGATAAAGTGTTACCTTCAGAAATTTAAAAATAGCGATTAGAGTTGAAGTTTTTCAGAGATTTTAGAATGCACAGGTAGCCAAGAACAGCTTTATAATGTGTGTCAGTGAGGTGGCTATTAGTGTTTTGCAGAACTTTAGAAATTTTGAAAAGATGCCTATCACTGCATAGATGGCCATGGGAAAGGATGTGCCTTAGGAGTTTGCTTCTTGCTTGTAGTGTGATAGGGTGAGGGAAAAAATTGGAAGCATCTGCTGAAAAAAGTTTGTTAGAGCTGACTATACCTGTGGGTTACTATTTCCCCTACAGAATATATGAACTTCAAAAACAGTAGAGCTTTTTTTTACTGGTTGTGTTACACTGGTGTGAAGGCAACTATACACCTCTTAATCTAGACTCCTCAATGGTTTTCAGACTCCTAACACTTGGATCATACTTTGTTTCTTAGTTTTATAACGTGACATATTAAGGAATACGCTTTGGAGGTGTCTCATACCTGAAACATCTATTTTCTAATCATCTTTACTGAATTATCACTTAAGACATAGACAATCATAAATTTAAATAAATAAAAACAAGCCATATTGGCATATTCTCAGTTACAAACATTATATATCACATATAATCTTCTGTACACTCATTGTCAATCCAACATTACATAGCTCATGCAATTCCTGTATTCCCTTAAACCTCATTCATCCTCCAAGGCATTCTTCTGCATGCATTGCTCCCACAATTCCCATTTTTCTATGCAATTTTCTCCAACCCCTTTCTAAAGATCCTACTTCCATTTTTTTAATCCCTGTTACTATATTCACTACTTTAAATATGGTTGGGTTAGACTTTAATTTCCATTTTCTAGTAATTACTTTTTTGGCAGCCACCAGATTTAAACTATGCCTAGGATATTCAGATCCTGTATCCCAGCTAAAAAAAACAGTTCTTTAGTTATACCAATTTTCTCACTCAGTATTTCTGACAGACTAGTATGTAGGGAATAAGCCTGTCAACTCATTACATTTGCAAAAATATGTTTCCAATCATCTCTTTCTTCCCCATCACACCTCCACCATTTGTAATCTATCTGAGAATAAACATACCTATGTAAACACCAAAAATCCTAAATCTTCTAGACTTTGTTGCATATTTGGGAGCCATATACATACATACATACATACATACATATACATATACATATATATATATATATATCCCTATTGTTTCTTTGAAAATCGCTTATCCAGTCTTTCTTTTCAATCATTTCTAACCTCCTCTACTTGATTCCTGTAGTTATCATACAATATTTTATATGTTGTACTAATTATCTTTTTTAACAGCAGCTTCTGTTCAAGATTCAACTAAAATCTTTACTAGTGCTGGCCTTTCACTTAGGATTCTCCTATGCCTTTCTCTTTGCCTATACTCTGATATTAAGTCTTGATAGGGAAGGCATTCTCTAGTCTGCAGTCCAAATGTATTCTAGGCCTCTTCTCATTCTATTACCTTTCCTCTCTAATTAGTTTCTCCCAGTACCTTGGTTCCTTTGCAAGTTTTCTCCAGTAAATCCCTGCCCCCTCTTGCCTACTCTATACCCCTAATTGCAGTCATCCATATCAGTAGAATCTCCTTTCTCCAATTCAGTATTGGCTTAGTTCTTAGAATACCTTCTGCTACTTTATGAATATAATATTCTCTATTGCTATTGTTGTTCTTAAGGATCTGTATCCAAAATTCCACTCTCTTCTTATTTCTTGAGCTTCCCCCCATTTCATCATTATCCATTTCTATTTTGAATTACAGTTTTCTACATGTGTTATGTATAGGAGCCTTAACTGTGCAGTTCTAAAATATCCCTTCAAATCAGGTAATCCCTAAGCACCTTGTTCTATTGGAAGGATCAGCTTATATAACCTGATACTTGCCCTCTTCCTCTCCCACATAAAATCATCCAACTCTTTATTAATTACTAACCACAACTTCTCCTCTGGTTGATAAAAATGTGCCTGACCCAAAGGGACTAAAAACATTTTCACTGCTTGTATCTTGCTTTTCATATCAATAAAGAAGAGCTTCCAGTTCCTAATTTGTTTGTATTATCTTTTGTTTAGTCTCTCCCCACATTTCCTTAGCTGCCATAACAGAATCTTCTTTTTAACCCATACACCTAAGTACTTCATTTTATCATGTGACATAAATCTGGGTATTGCTGAACCAATTTGTGTGTATGTGCTTAGTTTACAGCTATAGCACTTATTTTATCTTCATTCATTTTATATCCACAAAAAACTTGTAACTGTCTCAGAATGTTCCCACAACACTGAGATATCCTTTTTCTGGTTTTATCAGATACAAAATAATATAATCTGCAAACAAAGCCAACTTTTCTTGATTACCATGCCAATTACATCCTAGAATTTCTGAGTCCCTTATTTTCTTTGCCAATGCTTCTAAATATAACACAAATAACAAAGGGGAAAGAAAAATTCCTGCTTGGTTCCTCTGTTCAGACAGAACTCATCAGAGAGGACCCCACCCACACACTTTAATGTTCAACTCCAATTTGTTATATATTCTTTTAATTAATCTTATTATTCTGCCTGGGAATTCAAATGCTTCCATTGCCCTACTCATAAAATCCCAGCTTACTGTATCGAATGCTTTATCTGTGACATGACTCACCACAAATAGTGGTACTTTTTTTACATTCTATAACCAAGGAAAAACAGAAGTAGCTTCACAGCATAACAGACAGAAAATAGAAATCCAAAGAACAAAAAACATGTATTCTTACAAGAGGACTTACTTTACTGAAATATTGTTTGAGCGTATTTGTCTTAAAAAACAAGACTTCTTCAGGGAATGATTTTCTGAAGAAGTCTTGGTTTTTAAAACAAAAGTGCTTAAATAAAGCTCCAGTAAAGTAAATTCTCTGGTTTGGATACAGTGTGTTTTTTGTTCTTTGGGTCCCCATTGCTCATCATTGGTCTATTATCAAATGTTTGCCTCCCCTCCATAACACCACATTGATCCATATCTATGAATTTTGGCAACACCTGTCATTTTTTTAGACATTATAGATATATATACTTTATAATCATGGTTTAGAATCAAAATGGCCCTATATGAACCCAGATCTGATGGATCTTTATCATCTTTAGGTATTACAGCCACCACAGCTTTCTACCAGGATGTTGGTGCTTTCTCTCCATTTAAACTACTGTTAAAACCTTCTCAAGCTTTACCACTTTCTTTCTGCCTAGTTTCCAAACTTTACAGGAATACCATCTATTCCTGGAGACTTTCCTGTATTTTGGTTATACATCACCATTTTTATCTCATCTCTTCCAATCCTAACTGTTAATAATTCCACCTCATCTACCTCTTCTTCTTCTTCATTCACCTATTTCCATTAGGGGTCGCCACAGTGGATCATCTGTTTCCATATCTTCCTGTCCTCCACATCTTGCTCTGTCAAACCAATCATATGCATGTCCTCTCCCACCACATCCATAAACCTTATCTTAGGCCTTCCTCTTTTCCTATTACCTGGCAGCTCCATCCTTAGCATCCTTTTCCCAAGATACCCAGCATCCCTCCTCAGCACATGTCCAAACCAACGCAATCTCGCCTCTCTGACCACTCACATTATGAAATAATATGGAAAGTGTTGCTATTATAAGAATTTATTGTTCCCACCTTTTATGTATAACAGCTATTTTCAATGTCTATTTTCAGCTTATGTGTTACATGCATGCATTAATCTTTGGCAGGTTGATATTTGTTTCTTGATTTGATTTGTTTCTTGCCATGTCCATTTGAACATATGTCACATATTACAAAACTTTTTGTTTTCTGAAACATTTAGCTTTGAGAGGAAAATAAGTTTCTTCAGTGGATCAGAGTATAACAAGAAAGTCTATTAGGGCATCATTGCATTTCTGAGATAGGATGTATTAGTCTATTAGACTAGAACAAACAGGAGCAAGGGATCATGGTCCTTCTAGGAACATTCTAAATGCCATTAATATTCTGGAGTTCTGGCTTTTGTTGAGTAATTCATGATAAATGAGCAGTAGTGACTCATAACAAGGTTCTGTGTGACTGGTGGTGCTACTGTACTAGGAGAATTGGTCAATACCCAGTCGAATATTGTGTGGCTTCCTGTCTTTGGGTTGGGAGGTATAGCAGGAGCTGCCATCTGTTTCAGCTCACAAATAAGGAAACACAAACAAAGAGCTGTATGTGTTTTTATTATATAATTGAACTTTATCCCTCCAAACAGCATTGTATTTTGATCTTTGGTTTTAGAAAAGATTGACAGCAAGCTGTCAGGATAAAAGAAAGGACATCAGAACTGAGAATAAGACGATAAGGAAAGAAAAGTGGACAAGCATTTTATTCATGCATAACACCAAAACAAGTGTGGTAATTACAGTGAGATGAATTAGAGGGACAAAGCAGACCTGAGGTACAAAACAAAGGATGCTAATTATAAAGCGCTTTAGTGCAACTGGTGGCTTCTGAAGAAAATCATGGGTGAGGCAAAGGGTGAGAAACCTGGAAAACATACAGGTTGTAACAGCGAGAAGGGATACTTGAAAAACATCTTTGTGTGTTTCCCAAATTCACTGGAAGATGATCTTATAATCTAAACAAGATTTGGTGAACGTGAAAGTCCCAGAAATAGGCTAAACTAGATCAGAGCAAGAACAGGAAATTTGCACTAAGCATTTGCAAATTCTGTCAATCCTACTTTTTCCTGTCTGTACCAGGTTTAACATATGAGCTTTACAGTTTCTCAAATATGGATGAAAATCAGTTTACTATCAAAATATCGACATTCATATATATGAATGGTTGATATTCTGAAAATGACACCATCCTGCATGAATACTAATGAGTGAAAATGTAGACTCAGTTGATCGACATCAACAGATTCAACATTTATATTGAAATTGGAATGTGATGGCAATGTAGGGACAAATGCATGTTAAACACCTACACTGTCACTCACATTTTAGCAGGGGGCAAGTCCCCAGCCCCCCGTGCAAATTAAATATTCTAACTACGAGATTGCACTACAGTGAGGAAAGGGATACATTTCCCAATCCACACTGCACCGTGACTCTACTCATAACATTGATTTCATATCAGTGAATGCACACTTGCATTCACTGATATGTAATCTCAATCTCCTAACATTCGTCAACACAGAAAGTCGACTAACTAATGTTCGACTTTCCACCTTCGCTGAACTAACATTCAACATTCTGATAAACCATGAAAATTACCCTCTTAAAAGTGTGCCATGTTAGACGTCTTCATCCAGTCAGAAAGCTCAGACCTACAATGTTTTGATGCTTTGCTCCCATACAAGCTGTTTGCAAGTTAATGCAGTCTATTTCACTTAAATATTTTTTCTATGCCTGTCAGATCAGTTTTGTTGACTGAAGTAGTGGTGACTGATGAAACAACTGCAGACATCAGGACAGAATGTGAGGGAGGTAGAGAAAACAAAGATGCAGAAAAGAGGAATCTGGAGTGGCTCTGATATCATATAAGGTTGTAGTAGAAGTTCTCCTTGCATTGACATGGGTGGGACTACAGAACACATGAAGCCAAGTTCACTATTGTATCACTGTGCTCTGTAACTTTCTGTCTGCATTTATTACATTGTTGTTCTTTCATAGGATCATAGGAGGTTACTGGGCTAATGGCCCTGGGGTCCTTACAAGCCTAACCAAGAGTTTATCCCCAAAAAAGAAACCTCAGTCAGCACCTGTCAATGAGTGACACAGGTAGAACCCCAGGGACAAATTTGTGGTTTCCCATCCACTCATCAGGGTTGCACTTGAAGAGGGTCAGTGAGGTATGACATGTATGGGAAGTCTATTCCAGAGATAGGGCAGCTTCTGGGAGGCAAACCTGTCTCTCCAGCAGGTTTTGTTGATGTGGCATATTAAATTCAGACTTGTGGATATGGATTATCATTGCCTTGTAGGTGAGACACAGATCACCCCTGAACAATATGTATGATACCGAGTAGAGTGATAATGATTTGAGCCTGTCCACATAGGACAGATGTTGGAGGCTATGGATTCTCTTTGTGAAGTATTCCTGTGGCTTTTCCAGTTATTGCAGATGTTTGGAGAGGTACATACCAAATGATGCATTATACTCAATTATTGGTCTAATGAGGGAGGAGTATAGATAGGTAATAACCTCTTTTTTCTGGATGCAATCCCTTTACTTATTTGATGAACCAAGTAAAAGTCTTTTCTGACCACTGCCGCTACATGATGGCTGAATATGAGGTTGTTATCAACTTCAGTAGCCAGGTCTCTCATCACAGGTTGTGTACTTAGGGGGTTGCCATTGATGTGGTAATCAGTACGGGCTGTGTTTTTGCAGAATGGTATGTTGATACTTTTTTTGGATTTAACTTGAGGCCATGACTTTGGCACCATTCATTAGTTGCTGTGAGACCCTCCTGCAGTAGTTAACATCATTTGGGGAGTCAATGACAGCACCCAACGTACAGTCATCTGCAAACTTGGTCAACCACAGACCTTTTGTCTTTGCCTAGGCTTCTGAAGAAGTAGATGCCAAACAGTAGGGGTCTCAGGACAGATCCCTGGGAAACACCACTAGTGACAGGTCTGCTATCAGAGATGGTAGCACCTATTTTAACCTTGTGGGTCCTGTTAGTGAGCCAGTTGGCCAGCCACCTGATGAGATAGGGATTTATGCCAAGTTGTGTTAGCTTTTCAATAATGCATGAGTGGGGGATTATGTCAAAGGCCTTGGCCAAGTCAAGGTAAGCTATAAGTACTGACTTTCCCCTCATCCAGGACCTTGGTGACAGTCTCAAAAAAGTCAACCAGGTTCAACAGGCAAGATCTGTTCTTGCTGAATCTGAACTGAATGCGCCCAAGTGCTTGGAGAGCACCTATGTCCTTGTTTATGAGGTCCATAATAATATGCTTCATGGCTTTAAAGATCAGACTTGTCAGTAGTGTCACCATAGTTTCCAGGGTCAGTAGTGGCACCACCTTTGTGCAAGGGGATGACAATGGCAGTTCTCCACTCTGCTAGAATGAAGCCTTTACTTAGGCTGTGGTTGAATAGGGTGCTCAATGGTGAAGCTAGTTCTTGCTGGAGATGGTGTAGAATACAGCCTGGGATACTATCAGGTCCCATGGAATCTGTGTTCTTTGCCTTGGATAGGGCCTTTAACACTTGATCTATGGAGATGTGAGGTGTGGTACAAGTATCAGGGATGCCAAAAGGGCCTTTGGGGAGGGATAGGGGGTGAAGTTTGCTCTGAACCTATCTGCTAGCAGGTTGACTAAGTCAACAGGATCAGTGTAAGTGATAAAGTTAAGTACTAATTCAGAACAAACCTGGGCTTGCCATGGAGGTTCCTGACATAACTGAAGAAGGCTTTGTGGTTCCCTTTTTTGGAGGCTAATTTTGATTCATAATTGGCTTTGGAGGTTTTCACTAGTGATTTAATTTGCTTGTTGGGGGCTAAGGAGGGAGCTTTTCCAATTTGGAATTTGTTCCTTTTTGTCCTTGGACAGCAGTTTCTTCCTTTTGTTGTAAAGCCTGTTGATAGAGAATGTTCACCAGACAGGTTTGTGTTTCCTTGAGGGGCAGGTTTTAGTTCTGTTTGGTATGGCTGAGTTCATGCAGTTGTACAGGTGCTTGTATATTGCATTGGCATACTGTTCAGCATAGCTGTCTACATCCTCTGAGGGAGCGGTGGTGTGAAGCTACTGATACCTCCCTTAGGAGGTTGTAGTCAGCTATTGACAAGATTTTAGCCTGATTATGACTGGGGCGGGGGGGGGGGGTTGGATGGGAGAGAAACTTTGAATGAGACAGACCAATGATCTGATCTCACCAGGGAAGAACATACTGTTGGAGTGGTGCAGTGGTTGCCCATGTTGGTGAGAACCAAGTCCAAAATGTTATCTCCCCTTGTGGGGGATGAGATGAGCTGGTCTAGAGTATTAGAACTGATGAAGTCGAGGAATCATTGAGTGAGTGCATTAGTGTTGGAATAGTTCACCCAGTGAATGGTGGGGTAGTTTAAGTCACTAAGGATCAGAGTATTAGCGGGTACCTTGATGGAGTCAAGTAGATCCAGGTAGGAGGAGATAGTGTCCTGAGTCATGGAGGGGCTGCCTTTCATGCAGTGCTGCACTGTAGCCTGCTTGCTACCTTAGAATGTTACTACAAATGAAATGTTAGCATTAATTTAATGCTCTGACCACTGAAGTTAATAACATTAAAAAAGTAATTTCCTGTCATTAGAGTATTCTAGGCAAGTAGGTTAACTCTCTATAAAATAAATTTTATTTACTGTGTGTAGTTAAATTCATTAACAGCTGGGTTGGGTACATAATTTTTAACACAGAACTACACTGATCTTTATGTGGATTATTTTTACGTTTCTTCACTGAAACAAACCCACAATATACTAAGGTTACCAAAGATATACATGGAGAAACATTGCAATAGCAACAAGACAGAAACAAAGGTTAAACTAGATGAACTGGATGACAGAGCAATCTACAAACAAAAATAAGTATTTTAAGAATATTTCCTTTTGAGAGTATTTCCTTTTTCTAACTGAATATTTCCATAAATACAAGTTGGAGAAGGCCCATAAGAGTTACACATAGCATTAAATATCTGGTAAAAATGTAAGTGACAATTTTTCTGTTAAACATTACAAGTGCTTTTATTCAAAAGCTTGAAAGCCCATAACATTTCATCATGGTGCCCTTCCTATATTTGAAACAGAAACAAATAAAAATAATGTGAATCATTGATAGACTTAATGATTGTAAAGCTATAAAAATTATATTTAAACAACAGATACTACAAGTGATGTCAGTCAAAAAGCTTTATTGTTACATTTAGCTAATGATAATATTCATGGTATGTATGAGATTAGATATTTAAGATGATAACCATGCTGATATAACATAATATTAGCTGATTACTTGCTGTTCTCCAAAGAAAGGCCTGCAGTACAAAATATGGACCATATTCAGAGAACTTTTGCACACTGAGTTAAGAAAATTTATGAGATGAATGGCTACACACAAGCTGTGTACGATTCAGAGACATGTACTGCTACCTGGGAATGCTGAGCAGCAGAGTCCAGTGTGTTATGTGCAAGTGGTCATATAATGACACGGTAATGAGCAACATAATTAAAATGAGCTGCTTGGAGTATGTAAATGAGGCAAAATAAGATGGCAGAGTGATTTATAAATGTATAAACAACATACTTTGGAGCCGTGCACACTGAATAATTGAAGTTGGATGAATGTTCACTTTCATGCTAAGGAAATTGCCAAATAATGTTAGGGAGTTGCTGCAACTTTAGTAAGTGTGTATCTACATGAAGCTCTCATTGCCACTACAGTCCACAATGGTGGGTGTTTTTGCCCCTGGAGGCACCATGCCATCTGCATGCTTTAACATTTCATGGGCTCCACGTCACAGACATCGCACACTGGTATTGTCTAGATAGGTACATCATGCAACATATTTTGCAGCCCAGTGGAAATTGTGAAGTACCTATCCCAGTGGACACTAAGGTATGTGTGGCTTTATGTATATTACTACAAGGACCTTTCAACAAGCCACTGGAGACACAGTGGAGATATCTCAGGAATCTGCTTCCAGAATGCTCCATCAGTTTCTCTATGCCATGTTTCAGCACATGGAGGAGCATATCTAGTTCCCATATATCATGTAAGAGAGAGGGAATGCCATGTGGAACTTCTATGGTATAGCTCATTTTCCCAAGATACTGGAGCCATAGGCTGTACCCATATTGAAATAAAGGCCCCACCTGGTGAAGTGGGAAGGAGGTAAATGGACCGCAAATGGGATCACTACATCAACTGCCAGGTAGTTTGTAATGCACAGGGTAACATCTGCAGTAGACCACTCAGGCAGCTATCATGACTCCCACATATGGCATGCCTGTGACTTGTACTAATGATTTGCAGTGGGAGACTTCTCCCTGGGACATTCTATTGGTGATGCTGGATATGTCCTGGGACTCTGGATGATGACATCCATCAGAAGTCCATAAAATGAAACAGACTAGGGATAAAACCATGCCTAATCACAAACAAGGAACATTATTGAGCATCAGTTTGGGCTGCTAAAGACATGGTTTTGCTGTGCAGATTCATTCAGCGGTGCCTGCAATATGACCTTGGCTCATGTGCAAACACATCTTCAGTATGCACAATGTTACACAATATCATACTTAGGAGGTAGTTGCAGCAGGTGGGCATTTGCAGGAGCAGCAGCCCCTAATGCACCAGGCAGTGCATGCTGAGTCAGGGGAGGAGTTGGTGGAGGAGCCAGCAGTAGGAGATGTTCTTGCTAGATGGAGGTTGGCACAGTATGCTGTGCCACAGGCACTGTCTTGTACATAGCTTCAGAACATATGAGTTCAGAATAAAACAGATACACTACAGTAAAAGTGATGCACACAAAACCAACACCAGGCTGTGCTTACCCATGCATAGGCTGTTTGAACAAGAGCGGGATACAGTATGGATTCATATCAAATGACAGAATGATTAAAACATTGAATCAGAATAAAGCAAAGTGAGAGCATTGAAAATGTTATTCATTGAAAGCCGACATCAGAAAATCTCACCACATCAAAACGCAAGAGTTGGCCAACAACTGCACATAAATTATAAAGAATATACATATCTACTCCCATCATGTTATACATGCCAAAAGTAACATGTAGGATGCTAAAGTTGGCTTGTGATGATTGACATGTTCGATCCTCTCGTCTTGCTGAACTCATGTTCAATGTTTTATTCGATCAATCGTTTGACATGTATCCATAGTCACATGTGTGTATGTTTTTCCCAGGGAAATGTGTGAGTGCTGAGGAGTATTAGCAGTGCTGTTGTGCATATGAGCTTTCAGTGTGTGTGAGAGAGATTAAAACAGCTTTGTTAAGGGCCACTGCCAATAGAAGTGTGTGTGTGTGTGTGTGTGTGTGTGTGTGTGTGTGTGTGTGTGTGTGTGTGATGTATTGCATGCAGTGGTGTGTGAGTGTGTGTCTCCTGGGAGACAGCCACAGCAGTAATTGGACCATTATGACTCAATGTACCGGACAAGTCCAGGGCATGCATGATCGAGGTTTGAGCATCATGTCATGGCCCTGCCAGGGGTTACACTTGTTGTACAATGACCCCGGCTAGATTTTAGCCTGCTGAATGATGATGTGCAATGTCATATGCTATGAGATGTGCCACTGCTGCATCTGAATGACTATATGGACATAACATCCTGGACATAGACACCTCCACAACATATGTAGCCTAGGAAGTGCTAGCACTGTGGGGATGTGACCTAAATCATCCATAACTATGACTGCTACCATCTGTGTACATAGGGGTGGAAAGGCTCCATGGACAGTGCCTCATGTCTGGCAAGTGAACTTGAGATAACATGCCCATTCTAGTATGTGACTGAGTCTATCAAACTTATCATGTATATATATGGGACATGCAATCCTGTAATTCATCCTGCACACCCTACATCACCCTTACTAACCCCCCTATAGATAGCTATGGTGGTACTAGATTCTGCCTCCATGATGGACCTGGGTTGTGGCGACTGGGTCTCCAGTTAACACCATTGCGTACAAGCTACCACCTCTGATATAGGCCAGAAACTCCTCCATCTCTGAGAGGTTGCTTGCTTGATTGGTAGCCCGGCATCCATCAATTTACCTTCCTTGATAGGTGGACAGCTCTTTCCTCAGCACCATGTGTAATGCTGGTGATCCTGTGGTGCAACATTGTATAAATGCAGTTCTAGCCATTGACACCATTAATGTCAACTACCAGGTCTTTCATGCATAGACCCAGTAGGCTTAGTCAGTAGCATCCAGCCTGTCGTATGTCTCATGTATTCAAGTGAGACACTGAGGCTGGGTATGCGTTGAAGTCATTTATTGTACATATACACATCAGGAGCTGTAACATGTACATATACTTCATATGCGTACTGACTGACTTGTTACTTCTAACACACACACACACACACACACACACACACACACACACACACACACACACACACACACACACTTGCATTTCCATTCAAGCTTACATTTACAATGGCTACACAAAATGGCACTGATCTCACATGTGCTCAGTAAGTTATATGCATGTGCTGTCTAGCTACGGTGGCTGACTAGGTTCAATATACACAGTGATCTACATCCTCCCTCTTTAATTTTGTACAACATTGCAAAATACAAGAACAAAGGCATATTTAAGAGCTAGACATTATTTCAATATTTCAACAAAACATAACTGATTTCAAGTCCAAGTCACTGCTTATTTAGGATTGGGTTTGCAAATTCCACCCAATTTAGTTAAATAGAAATTCTGACTAGGTTTAGCAACAGGGACAGTTTCTGGGGATTCATTCAAAACTGGAACATCCAGGTTTACATCAGAGTTGCTTGAAGAAAGCACACTATCCTTTTGAATTCTAACAGCTGACGAGTCACTCTGGAAATTAGAGTCACTGGCACAGTCAATCTTATGTGGCACTGGTTCTAAAACAGGTAACACATGTATACGAGTCCTTCTGTAATACATTCTTTCAGATTGTATGATGTAAGATCTCGGTTCCTCACAAATGTCCTTCATGATTCCTATGTGATCATAACCCTTGGATGTTTGCATTCTCACAACTTCTCCTTGTAACAATGGTCACAGGGATTTACTGATTTTATCATAGTACAACTTTTGAGACTGATGTTTGCTCAAAAGTTGAACCTTGACCACTCTATTATTCTTTGCATTTGGTACTGTTTACTGATCAGAAGTGTTGTTCATGTTTGTGTGAAAATCAGTCTTTGAACAGGTGAACCAAGCAAGTTGTCTCAAGGAATGTTTCTGAGTCTGAGTACATTAAGGAAAACATAAGTATGATCTCTTTTGGATTTCTCTAACAAATACTTTGCACTACAAACTGCATGTTCAGCTAAATCATTGACTTATGGATACTCAGGACTACTGGTAATATGAACAAAGTCCCAAGACTCAGCAAATTTCTTGAACTGCTGACTAGTAAACAATGCACCATTGTCAGACATGATTTTGTGCAAACTTCCACGGACAGAAAAATGTCTCTTCAGTTTCATAATGACTGTGCTGGACATCAAGTTAGAAAGTAGATGGATGCACAAGTTACCCACATTATTTAAGACTGACTCTTTTCCACTCTCTATTGAATTCAAAAGCCCAACACATCCAGTATGTGTACTCTACCTCCTTCTCCTCTGAGGGTATGCATAGAAGGTATATGTTCCACTCTACCGTCCTCTCCTCCCAAGGATGGGCATGCCCATCCTCACCTGTCTGCACTATCAAGCACCTGAGATGTTAAACTATCACTGTACACTTGGTACATAGTCATTGCTCTATCACTCTACGCTATCAGCACAGGCTGAGTAATGCATGGATTTGTAAATACTTAAAAAATGAAACTGCTAAAGACAACTGGGTACCATCTTCAATCTGTTATGAAAAGCTATAGATATGGATAGGGGAAACTGAGACCAGTTGCAGCCATATCTTTTCTTTGCTGTAAGTAAATACTATAAGCTTAAACTGAATTCACATACTCTGAGTTGTGGCCACTGGGTCTCCATGGCAAACATCCCTGAAATTTAGATATAACAAAAGAAACATAGAAGGAAGAAAACACCACCTTTAAAAGTGTGACAGTGGACTTCACAGATTTGTAGATTAAGAAATGTAATATCTATAGTAAGAGAACATATTCAGAGAACACAAGAGACTCATTATAGAGCAAGAATACTTGCCTCAGAGAGTTCAAATCAGAAGATAAATACTTGTGTTAGCAGAGTTGTAGGTTGGTCATCTACTGCCTAGTGCCATTTTATGATCTGGTGACCCTCAACTCTTAAACTGAGGAGTAAAAAAAATATTTCTGAATGCTGGTAGTGTACTACTGACCAGATAGCATCTCTCAATCGAGCCACCTAACAGCTTGCACCAGGGGCAGCAGCCCTTTTACTTCATCCTAGCTACACCTCTGTGTGTTAGTACCCACTACTGAAAACAAATTCCTCACAATCTGGTAGAAGTTTTGAAATTGTAGAAAAAGTGAAGTAAATTATTAGGCCAAGACAACCAGGCAAAAGGAAAACAGAACAATTATACCACATAACTGAAACCTTGGAGAGCATCTGATGTACTTTGTATTTACCAGCAATTCTAGATTGCACTTATGATAAAGATAAATCTCTACGTAAACCAAAATAATGTAAAATGAAGACCAATCACCACAGTGTCCAACTAAGAATTTATTACGTAAGTGCTTTTGTGTTATAAAACACTTCTTCAGACCATAAGAACAGTTAAAAATGAAAGCATTAGATAGTGATTCAATCAAATAACAAACCTATTAGAAATTACTATTAATTGTGATTTAAGTGACGCATTTTTAAAACAGCTTTTAAAGGAGTACATTCATTTAAACCAAAGTTTCTAATAGACTGTAATCTAATAATCCATTTACACTCTTCATATAGGTTTATTAATAATATATTCACCTATGATGTTTACAAAAACAAGTTGTAGCACCATAAAAGTAAAGGAATGTCCAGAGTTACTATTAACGTGCTTAGCTAAAGCACTAGTTGTAACATTCCTGTGTATATCACCAATATGCTCAAGAATTCTGTCTTCTAAGGCACGATTAATTTTTCCCACATAAAAGCAGGAACAAGACCTGCTGGTGGCTAAATATACCAAGTTTTTACTTGAACAATAGGACAAAATCTTGCTCCAGTTTTAGGATGTGTAAAATAGTTAATAGGAGAAATAAATGCACAGGTTTTGCAATGTCTGCAGCAAAAAGTCCCTATCCTATCAGAAGTCATGTATTTAGGTACATCTAAGGAGTAACACAATCTCCTTTTTAATGTTAGCTCATTCTTTTTTTTTTTAAGTTTCAGACTTCATGCCCTTCAGAAAATTCATGCTAATGCAAAACCCGTCACTCTATCAACTCTCCATATCCATAAGAGTAGCATCCAAAAATCGTTCCTATTCCCAGGCCCCCTGCTCTACCCTGATTTATGGCTTTTTCCAGATTTCCCGCTCTAAGAGGTCCATTCTTAAAGTAAAAATGTTGCCGATCTCCCACAATTTTAGCAATCCTAGAATCAGTCATTAAGATGGGTCAGTTATGTTTAATATTCACAAATCAAACTAATATTGTTGCTGAAGGTAAGTGTAATGCCAACATGCCTGTCTTTAGTATATGAATAACACAAATATGGAGATGAAGCGAAGAAATGAATACACACAAAACACTTAAGACTATTTAATGTTAGTGCTTTCGTCCGGATAAAATAAAACAAATTTCTTTAGACATAAACTCCAAATCAAATACACAATTTAAATACCCCTGAAAGCTAATCATGTGACACAAAAAAGAAATTACATCATACAAGTAAATTATTGGTTCTCATACAAAATACATCTCAAATAACTTTTCCATTAAACATTTCCAACTACCATATAAATATAAAAAATATACAACAATAAATAAACAATAAAAATAACAATCAAGAGCATACAAAACAGCTAAAAATCTCCTGAAAAAACACACAATATTATCTATCCAGTGCTTTTAATTTCAATAAGTACTGGATTGAACATGAGTCATTTAACGCAGGGAAACTGCATGCATTTAATCTAACCTGCCATCTAAGTTCACTACATTCCAATTTTAAAGTCCAAGGGCCACCTCTTTCCTCATTCAATACTTGTTCAATAATTTTAAATTTAAAGTGGTGTTCGGGGAGGGATATTATGTGCCTAGCTAAGATGTTGTGGGGCTCTAATTTGTTAATACTATATGCTCGTATAGTCATTCCTTAAATCTGCATTCTGTTTTACCTATATAAAAACTTTTGCAGAGTGCACACTTAGCCAAATAAATCACACCATTTGAGCTGCAATTGAACCTACCCTCTATCTCATATCTGGTGTTACGGGCTATAAAACTACTACCAGTGTTAAAATATTTACAATATGCACAAGCTTCACATTTATACATGCCAGGACATATAGTTATAAGAAGTTTTTCTAGACTAAAACAGATTCTTAAAATTGGTCCTTTTCTTAAAAATAACTCTAGGGTGATCACCTACTTTCTGTTTTAAGTTAAGGTCATCCATCAAAAAACTTCAATTTTTGTATAGAATCTTCTTTAAATAAAAAGCATCCATGCTAAAGGGAGTTATAAAACTCAAACTAAAACCATTTCCCAATGGTTTATTCCTGTTGGGGGGCTGCCCATGGTCAACCATACTTCCAATATTATCTGACCATCTGTCACCATTTAGAATAGGCTTAAAATACCCCATAATTCTCTTACCTTGGGCTTCGTTAATTAGTTGGTCAACCAGAGTTACTGGGTACCTCATTTGAAAAACATATCCCTTAGACTTTTACACTCATAAAGAAAATCATCTTCCAGCATAACCGTCCTAGCCACTATAACCAAATGGCCTTTGACAACGGACCATTTTTGATGAAAGGGGTAAGCGCTGGAAAAATGCAAGAAGAAATTAGAATATATATTCTTTCTAAAGATCTTCGAGATATATCTAGAATTAATTCTATCTTTTCTTAATTCAACATCTAAAAATGAAATTACTTCTGAATTATGGGAAGTGAATTCCAAAAAGTCAGCAGAGGTATTCAAATATTCAAGTAGTTCTAAACATGCATCAACATTACCTTTTAAGATGATAAAAATGTCATCCAAATAACAGGTGTAAAAGAACATTCTATCCCTAATAGTGGAATCCATAAACAAATAATCATGTTCCTACGTTGCCATAACAATATTGGCAAAAATGGCTCCACATGGTGAGCCCATTGCAACTCCTCATTTTTGTAAATAGTACTGCCCATCAAAATATAAAAAATTATTGGTCAAAATCATGTCCAATAATACCTTGATTAAACTAATATCCTCAGTAGATGCTCCTTTTTCAATAAAAAAACTGTAAACCCAACTCATAGGGTATAACTATATATAAATCCCTAACGTTGACTGTTAAGAAGTTGAAAATGTTTAATGGAAAGGTTATTTGAGATGTCATTTTGTATGGGAACCACAAGATGGTGTTCGTCACTCAGTGATTTACTTGTGTGATGTAATTCCTTTTGTGGGTCACATGATTAGCTTGGTGGGGTATTTAAATTGTGTATTTGATTTGGAGTTTATCTCTGAAAAAGTTTGTTTTATTACATTTGGACAAATGCACTAACATTACATAGTCTTAGTGTTTTGTGTGTATTCATTTCTTTGCTTCCTCTCCATATTTGTGTTATTAGTTTTAGTGGCATTTTCTTGTCTTTAGTATATTGACTAACCAACAGTCACTTGCCCTGCTCAGGAAAAATAGGGTTTATCAAGATCACCCCACAAAGCTTTAACCTCTTGCACATCTTTATCTATTTCATATCTACTGTAACCCCTAGCCAAAAAATCAGGTGTAGTTGATTCATACACTCTTTCTAGGACAGACTCATCTGTGTGTAGGCTTGACATTCTTACAAGTTGTCCTTTCAGCACATTGCGATAAATATAACTCAGGTGCATACTAGTGTGGTGGAGAATATTATTTCTCTAACATGACTTTCTATAAATGCTCATGTGGAAGTAACCTTTATCATCTCTGGTCAACTTAACATCTAAAACATCTATTTCAGATGATGACCAATGAGCTGTAAATCTTAAAAAAATAGTGCTAGAATTCAAGAAATCTATAAAACAATACAAACATGTAACAGCGCCACCCCATAGCATAACAACATCATCCACAAATCATTTATAATGCAAAATATTAGTATTAAAACTAGATGATTTGAAGTCATTTTCAGCTTCCCAGTGGGCTAGAATGATATTGGCGTAGCTATTGGCACATGCTGTGCCCATAGCTATGCCTAACCTTTGCAGATAGTATTCACCTTCAAACACAAAAAATATTATGTGTAAGTATTAGAAATGGTTCAGTGTAGATGAAAAGAGGAAAAACACGTGCTACAATTACAATGCTTGTTAAGATATAAGTGCATTAGTCAAGGTACATTGTAGATTAACATGCCAGCAGATGTCAATAATATAATACACTTAGGCTTTAAAGAGGGACTATAAGTATTGGACAGGTAGATGAAAAGGCAGTAATAAAAAAGAAGAGTTAGAAGAGAAATGGGAAAAGTAAAGTAAAGAGAAAATGAAATAGAAAGAGAACAGAGTGGAAGATGTAATAAACAGCAGCGAGGAGCATGTAGCTTCAGAGAAGGGTGTAAAGAAAGACTATTTGATTAGTCTAATGGGAGGTACTTGCAGTAACTGCCTAGCTAGGTCAGTATCACTATATCTATGGAATATTTTTACATTTTCTTCATCTTTGGTAAGTGTAATATTACCTAAGTAATCTCCAATTATTTTGCCAACAGATTACATGATTTTCTGGCAAATATGTTCCACTCTGGTAACCATTTGAAATGCCGATACTCCTAAATATGAGTTCTGGAATAATGAGGCTGAATTACCAGAAATGCAAACGTAAAGTAAGTCTGAAATTGCCATTGCTGAAAATATTTATTTATCTCCAAGGTATGGCAATTTTGAAGTTGGTATATATAAGTCTGGGAAAGTTTGTCCCCCACATTGGGCGTTCTAGGTTTGCTCCCTGCAAAAACAAAAAAAAAAAAACAACTTTATAGGAGAGCAGTGATGTTTGACATTCAATGCTCTCCTGGATTTCCAGACTTTGTTTTTTGAAATTCTATGACTCGCACTTATGAGCCTACAAATTACAATAAGGTGCCTTAACAAACCATGTCTGCCATGTGTAGTTCTTTGTTTAGTTTGCTATTCACATTGAAAGTGTGGGAGGTTTCTTGTACAAAGACTTTCTGTTCATGTTTCCATCTGAACTGCTTTACTATAGACACAGTCATTGATCTGCTCACATCCAAACACTATTACTAACAGTATTTTTTTCAATCATAGTATATCTGTTTCCTGCATCTGTAAATACTCTTGACCCATTGAAAAGTAGTATATTGTTTTATAACTGCAAAAACTAAATACCATTCTGACTGATATCTTAATGCAACAAAACTGGGTTATTCACATCTTAGTATTTTAATGATGGTGCATCTGTAACTAATTTAGTCAGAATTTTAAATATCTTTTTCAATAATGGTCCATTGGTAACTAACAGCATTTTAAATCTCTTTCCCTATTCATAGCTCCCTTCTCAAGCTATATTTTCTTCTAACAGCTTTCCTAGGGACATGATTATCTCAGACATAAAAGTACAAACTCTAAAAAGTACATCATTCCTAAACCCCCATGTAATGCCTGATTAGGGAACTCTACTGTTTGTCACTAAGTACTTTAACAAAAATCAGAATGCCAAATTGAAAAGATCACTGGCATCCTTTCATGGCAACCAGGATCCCTCTTCTCTGACGGGTCTACTTCAGTTTGTCAAACGCTTAAATGAGTGAATCACTATTCATCGAACCCTATTCACCGAACGCTCGATTAAGTGAACAACAATTTCAATGCAAACTTTCCCAGGAAAAAGACGTGGTTGGCCATTATCGGTAGTTGCCCTTTTCCCCACTATAGTGCAATCTCAGATTTGGTATGTTTTGTTAGGGGGGGTTGTGGGAGGCATAGCCCCCACTTTGCAGAGTTTTTAAATTTTGTTGTCTTTGCTATGGTCGGGAGCTAGCCCAGTGGTTATTTTGTCTGGGAAAGCTTTCACTGAAAATTTTGTTCGCTTAACTGAGCGTTCACTTACTTGGGATCGATGAATAGTGATTTGCTCAAGTAAGCATTCGACAATATGATATAGACCCTCTCTGACACACACACACACACACACACATATATATATATATATATATATATATATATATATATATATATATATATATATATATATATATGGATCTACTTCATATGGTCAACATTTCAGAATGTTGAAGACCATATGGCTGAGACCATATGACTGACATTCTAAATGTCCACCACTGGAAAAAAAAAATACAACAAAATCTTACCTTCATGCTCCACACACCCCCCCCCCCCCTCCCGGAACTTAAATATACCAATTCTGAGATCGCCTTACAGTGCGGAAGATGGAAATCTTTCCATTCCGCACTGTATGGAGATGCCTGTTCTGCATGGTCGACATTTCGAATATCGATCATATGGTCTCAGCCATATGGTCTTTGACATTCTGAAATGTCGACCATGTGAAGCAGATATATATATATATATATATATATATATATATATATATATATATACTATAATATATGTTTTATGGATGAATATTCATGAGCCAATGAAATGTGGTACAGTTATTCATAGTGGACCTGCCTGACAGTCTTTTATCTTTGGCATTTCTACAATTCTTATAATATTATCATTTTTCAGATTTGCTACTGTTATTTTATATTTTCTGTTATTCATCTTGAGAATATGCTGTCTTAATCTATTCACCAGCTGTATTCAACCACTGTAGCAGTCGTTTGTAATGCTCTTCTAGTGTTTGAACCTAAACTAATCGATTATTGATTATGTTTATGATACTTTTCAGGCCCTCATTTACCTGTGCAACAGCTCTTGGAATAAATGTAGCATGTGACATGTTAAATGGAAGTCTAAGAAACCTATACTTTCCTCGTGGTGTATTAAATGTACAAAATTTGAAACTTCCCTAATCTACCTTTCTGTCAGAAACTCTGATGTGCATTTAGTACTGAAAAGATCTTAACATTTTGCATTGCTGAGACCACTTCCTCAACTATGAGCACCCTTTATAATAACTGTATGCAGATATTGTTGGATAGAAAGAGATGTAATTCTTTCTTGCTTTACAACAATAACCAGACTATCTTCTTGCTTTAATGGTTGTAACTGCTTCTTTATGACATCTACGCTTTCCATAAACTTTAATTTCTGCTCAGTGTTACGTGTGAGAGCTGCTGCTGTTTTTCTCTGGCACGTATTCCCAGCACAGCACTGGAATTTATTTGTATATAATATTTTCCTGTTAAACTTCCTAAACATATTGCATTATGTGATGTAGCAACCTCTAGAGGGAGGAATTGTGCTATCAAACTGTCCAGAAGAAATTGTAATGACAGAGAGTCAGAGCTAGAGAGAGCTTTCACTGTTCCAGAATGGAGGAGGAGGAGGTGCACTCCTTCTTTAAAAGATTATCTTTCCAACATAGAAAAGAGAACTGAGAAAGAGACGGTTACAGCCTTTTCAACGGAGAACTGAGAAAAGAGACGGTTACAGCCCTTTCAACGGAGAACTGAGAAAAGAGACGGTTACAGCCTTTTCAACGGAGAACTGAGAAAAGAGACGGTTACAGCCTTTTCAATGGAGAACTGAGAAAAGAGACGGTTACAACCCTTTCAATAGAGAACTGAGAAAAGAGACTGTTACAGCCCTTTCAACGGAGAACTGAGAAAAGAGACGGTTACAGCCTTTTAAATGGAGAACTGAGAAAAGAGACGGTTACAGCCCTTTCAACGGAGAACTGATAAAAGAGACTGTTACAGCCCTTTCAACGGAGAACTGAGAAAAGAGACAATTACAGCCCTTTCAACGGAGAACTGAGAAAAGAGACGGTTACAGCCTTTTCAACGGAGAACTGATAAAAGAGACTGTTACAGCCCTTTCAACGGAGAACTGAGAAAAGAGACGGTTACAGCCCTTTCAATGGAGAACTGAGAAAAGAGACAGTTACAGCCCTTTCAACAGAGAACTGAGAAAAGAGCTAGATGGTGTTCTCACCAGAGAATAAGGACAGAAAGTCCATTGAGGGTAGAAGGCCTAACCAGAGAGAGAGAATCATATAGCAATTCAATTCATGGAAATTAGTTTCTACATTAGGTGACATAGCCAGGAAACTGAAGAGATATACAAACTTGGAAAAAGGAACTGGCAGGACTTATCTATGTTTCTTTAAAAGAAAAATATGGGTCCCATTTTTATTAGCTTTACAAAATTCTGCATTATTCTGAACTGGTGAAAAGTCTGAAATGCTTGTATTCTCTCTCTCAAAACTCTGGAAGATTACATTTTCAAAGACTGAACTAATTAACAAGTTTGTGTGTTTCTGAAATGAATTAACCTCTATAGGCCTATGTTTGCAGCTAAGAGTTTATTTGGTAAAAAAAGTAAAATGTAATTTACAAGTACTTGTGAAATGTCTGTTTCAGTAAAATTTGGCCTGAAGAGCTTTCTGATTCTAAAAGGTAATGGAAGGAAATATCATACCTGTTTTATTCAAGCTAACATTCTCCAATATAATTATTAAGTCACTGGATGATTTGCGACTTTGAAAAAATAAAATAAAATGAAATTCACTTTAACTATAAACGTTATATACAGCCACAGATTCTGAGTGATCTGTTTCTTTTTTATTTTTTGACAGTTCTGTCATAGCAAGTACATTGATCATTGCTTGGGGATAAAAAATAACAGCCTTAGCAGCAGAGTTGGAAGGCAGTTCCAGGACTGTACTGCTTGCAGAACTATATGTTCCTGAAATGAAATTTGAAGTTACAGGTGTTAGACCAGCACAAGAGAATTTCATAGGAATCGTAGGCGTTTCAAACATTTCAGTCATCTTCAGCTTGATTATCCTCTTCCTGGACAATGATGATGATCCAATACAGAAGCTTGTGTGTCAGGTTTCTGGGTACAATTTTAGTCTAGCTTTACTCTAACCTTTTGCCTTTGTTTCTCACAAGGCATATGTCAAAATGTAGCTTGTGTTTTAATTGTTTATTTTTTCCTGAGCAATTCTTTTTTCTACTTTCCAGTACTAGTGGATTAAAAGCCATTGGCTACCTGGATCTCAACCATCTTTCCTTTAGTAATTGTTAAAGTGATAAACCAACAGCTTGAAAAGGTGCATATGTGTAGTATAACAAGTCACAACGAATGCCTATTTGATCTGATGAATCGTGCTTCTTTAGCATGTTGTGTCACAGTCTGCATAATATATTTCAGCTTCTCATTTGACAATGGATGTTTTGTACTTAACGTTATGTGAGTGTGACATAATACTGAAGAGTATTTGAACTCTTGACTGACATGTTCTGGGCTGTTACTTGACATCACTTGTTCAGATCCTCCATGTCATGTAAACAGTGACTTAAGTACATTTATCAGAGTACAGGTTAGTGTACCTTTAAACTGAAAAACGTCTATATTTTGAAAAATAATCAGCATCTGAGAAGAAATTGAGATTGGTCTACAGAAACAAACCATCTCCTATCTTTAGCCAAGGTAATGTCAGAATTTCACGAAGCATCAATTAATTTTTCTGTTTCTGATTTCTCTGCATATGACACAGTGAACAGTTTTGCATCATTTACTCTATGTATTAGCCCAATACACATCTAGCTTTTCCTTGCACTTCAATATTTCCAAATGAGCCTCATAAATTTTCAGAAACATTTGGTTTCTGAGCATGTTGGAATTATGATTTTTCTCACCTTTAAACCAAAGATTTTGTACATACAAAAAATTCTCTCTGAAGGTATATTATGACTAAATTAATTGATGTAGTTGCTTCTCATTAGCTGGTCACCCTGACATCATATCTTCCATTAGAAGTTGTACTGGTAACTGTCTTCAGTTCTTGTAATTTCTCAGGAGTTTTTTTTTAACCTTTTTTTGTTCCATGATGCCTGCCAACCATCAGCTCCATCTTGGCCAGTTTGGCCCATTGATTACCTTTTCATCAGGGTGAGAGCAGGCCAAGACCAAGACCACTCCACCACCAAATAAGACCATCCATAGGGACTTTTCGAGGGAAAACCTACTTCAGCTTGTAGAAGACCTATGAAAAATTTCCAACAATCTCTCCCAAATGGACACAACTGAAAGGGCTGCTACAGTCACCTCCAAGTTTGTCAGCATATAAACAGCTACATAAAAAGTATGTTAGTATGTCCTAAATATATTTGTAGATTCAGGAATAAATCCTGTGATGGAACTCCTGTATTAATAAACTATATTACAAAAGAAGGAAAATAATGCAAAGTTGTAAAAAATCCCAGTCCCTCTACCTCAGGACCTCATTAAACATGACACCATGGAGCTTAAAAACACTATTAGGAAATGGAAAACAGAGTACAAACTTAAGGTCACTACAGATACCAAAGGAAATGAAAATCTTTATTCAGTTACATTAGGATATTAAGGAATAATGTTTAGCAATGTGCTGAGCTCATCCATAATAATATCATACATTTCAATCTCAAGGGTATACCCAAGATATTAGCAGCCACATTTAGTGCTAACTTTACCCCACCTACCCACATTGTTGCACCTACTGTCCCTGAAAATGTATTTCCCCTGAAATCAGCTTGGAACAAGTCTTGAGATTCCTGTCAAAGGCTAGAAATAATGTTTCTCTGGGACCTGGTAATAACATACCTGGCTGCATTTTCATTAGTGCCTCTACCTAAACTATTTGTCTTAACTTTTCATACACCAGTGAACCTATGTTCAGCCTCAGCTTTATTTATTTATTTATCATTTGCTTACCGGGAAAGTCTGACTGGGAACTAAGCCACTTTTCAGTGGAAGCCCAGGAAGAAATGCTCTAGATGCATGTCTTTGTCCATAGGTTTTTTCCATGATGCCTGGAGAATAGCCACCGTGACTCCTCTACACAAGGGCGGCCCCCTACAAACCCACACAGTTACAGTTCCACCAGCATCACCAGCCTTATATAAGGCATGCAACATATCAAAGCAGAACTCATTTATTCAGACATAGACAATTTAACTGATCAAGACTCAGCTCAGTTTGGTTTTGTGAAGGTCGGTCCTGTTTCCTGAGTAGCTTTTTTGTAAAGGTTACGGAGGCCATGGAAAGTGGTCACTCTTATCTTGGCTTATGACACTATCCTTGAGTGGCTATCATTGAAAAGATAGACAAACTTAATGCATCCCATTACATTTTCTGCTGGATTGCAAACTGGCTATCTAGCAGATCCCAAGTAGTGAAAATTGCTGGTACTATCCCTGAAAATAAAACTGTAACTAATGGGGATACTGCAGGGATCAGTGTTGAGCCATCTACTGGTTGGCATTTATTTTGCAGACATCATAGCCAATATCCCTGAAGTGTGGTTGACTAAGTTGCCTAATGACTACAAACTGAGCACTATTATCCGCTCATCCACCAATACTCTAAAAAGGGCTGGAATATGCATTTTCCTGGTGTACTGAAAACAGTTAAATACAAAAATAACAAAAAATGTCAAAAAGCTGTTCCCACTTCATATGTTGTAAGTTGTACTTCTCTTCAAATGGATACAGTCATAAAGGACATGGATACTTATGTGGACAACACTCTCATGTGACCACCATAGTCAGAAAACCCTTCTATTTTGTCCAGTTAATTTCCAAGGGAATATCTTCAAGATCCAGAGGAGTCATCTTACCAATACAGTCTTCCTTTATCAGACATATCATTGAATACAGTGCTCCCTTTGGTATATACATATCCCAGCATATCACTCAGCTGGAAAGACCCCAATAATTGTTTACCAAAAAAATTAAAGACTATAAATCCTTAAACTAACATAACAGATTAACATAACACTCAATAGCCTATTCGCTACTCCAAGATGAATTGTTTCACTTTTCAAGCCATGATCTCCTAATTTTCACAAAACCAGTGGCTTTACAAACACCTACATTACTGACCTAAATTATGTTCCTAACTCAATGTATTCCCAGCCTATGGAATAAATTACTACCATAGGGCAAGCAAATAACTAACTACTTTGCCTGCCTTTAAGGTTATTCTTGATGAATGGATGGTCAGACACAACTTTACACTAGCGTTATCATATATGGCCCTGCTTGGTTAGGGCAGTGGGCACTGTTAATAATTATAAAGGGTGGCAAGAACTCATAAGTGTGTTTACTTAAAGCTGCATGTAGCTGGGCATCTTATTATCCCTGTGACTGCTTGCCTACTATTGTTGCTAAGAGGAGCGGTCATTAAGGTAGCCATCAGGGTGGTATTTTGTTGTGTTACTCATACCCCATGTATATGTCTAGTGAGTGTTCTCTAGGAGGATGTGTAGTGGGCATAACACATGGACTGTCAATTACCTCCATGAATGACATAAGCCTGCAAATGAACTTGTCTCCTAAAAAGAGAGCATGTTGTGCATCTTTCTCTGGTTTCCACCATGGAAACTGGTTCATATTATATGTCTTGGGCACATGCCCTGTCCCTTCCTTCTGACAAAGGTGAGTGGGCACAGACCCTCCTCTCTTCTCCCTACTCACCAGGTCCAGCAAGCATCCAAGCAACAAATCAAACTCAGGGCATTTTGGGTCATAGTAAGGGTTTTATACCTCTGCATTAAAGGAGCTAGCTACTTATTGGCAGTTATTGGAATTTGTGTCATTCCCCTGGTACTTAAAAAGATTTCAGAATATTAATATTCTGTTTTTGGTTTCTTTTTCTATTAAAACCCATTCTCAAATAATGACCAGCCAGTGGCGTAGCTAGAGTTCGTGCTGCCTGGGGCTATCTTTAAGTTTGCTGCCCCTCCCCCTCACGAAAATTATAGTCAAATGGGCCCCCCCTTACACAGCCCTCCCATCTGCAGCCATTCCAGTGTCCCATTACTTGGCTATTTCTCCCCATTTACCATAAACACTGTAATATGCATACTGCTTTATGCTTTACTTCTACAATGATTATTTGGATTTCATTTAAAACTTTTATTTTAAATTTTATAGCACAAACACTAGTAGACATCTGCTAAAGAAAACAATACAGTCTCACAATGAAAACAGACAGTATTAAAGCTTCTCTGCCCTTGAAACTCACATTCATTGAAACAGCATTGAAACCCACATTCTAAGAAAATGCATCTGGCCAATGGCAGATAAAGTTTACCTGTGGGCTGTTTTCAAATCATAGGGCCTTTGCACACATATTTAAGACCATGCAAACGTACACATGTTATTTGATTCATCTTCCTGATTGTATTAAATTATATTCCTTGCATAAAACAGCACACTTGTTAGAGCATGTTTTAAATTTATTGTTTTGAATATTTTCTAGTAAGCAATGAAACAAAATGTATGAATCAGTAATGATAAAACTGCCCAATTCAGAACATTTCCATCAAAAAAGTCTACTCAAACTTCTGTCATTGCAATCCACCAATATCAGTAAATATGCACAATCTCTGCAGAAGTAAAAGTCATCTAAATAATTCCACATTAACGAGATCTGTAACTAATGAAGAGGTTGCTGCTAACAAACAACTTTATATTTCATTGTTTCATCTACAAATAAAGTGCCTGTTGCCCTTGAAGGATAAATTGCCTATGTTATATTAAAAAAAAATATAAGCTAGTAATACTGCAATAGGGAATGAATGGCAAACTGATAGGCTCATAGTTACTAGGTATCCCCTCCAAAGGACTGCAACATCCACCCCTTTTAAAGTACAACACAGTACAGTATCAGCAATCCATCCACCCACAGCCTTCTGCATCAAAAGCATATTATCCGTTGTGCTACTAACAATGCAAACAGATTTGGCATAAGCAGAATTAAACTTCTCTCCCCCTGAAGCTCTCAGCTCCTTGTAAAATCCACTTGACACTCAACTTTGCAACACAAGAACTCTGGAAAAAGACAAAGTTTATTGAGGGGGACAAAGGCCCAAAACCAGAGTCACGTTTTAAACATTACTTGTCTAATCTTAAAAAAGTTGCTAGAATAAAATGTTTGTGTTACCATGTGTTTCCAGAAACATAGAAAGACTGAAATTTAAATGGCTATCATTATTTAGTGAATTCAGTTCTCACTGATTTGCCAAAAACCACAAAAGAGGAGCAGACCAAAAGTATAAGCCACACATTCCAAATATTCTGTGAAAATCTGGACAGTTGAGAGCTATGGACAAACTCCTTGAATCACAAGTGGTGGTATGGGTAGAGAATTCAGGCTTTTGTTTCTTGCACCTAAGGTACAGGGTTTGAGCCTGCGTAACACTAGCCACCAGGTATACCTAATTGAGGCATTACACACAAACCAGCAAGTTCCCTTACTTGCAAAATTCGAACTGCAGCCAGTAGTAGCAATAAAAATTCCCTTACATGAATTGAATGGCAGCAGTAAGAAGCATGTACTATAAAATTTAAAAATGTGTGCGTGGGTTTCCAGGAAGAACAGGACGTCTATGCGACAATGCACATGCACAGACTTGATGCAACCGGACCGGCTATGGGTCCATTCTTAAAGAAGAAATGCCCTTTATAACAGTTTTTTTTAAATTAAACTATTAAAGTAAATGTAAATGTTACAACTTAATCTGTTAAAGTAAATGTACATTTAACAGTCCCAAAAGTGACTCCTGGGGTGGACCGCCCCCCTAGCTATGCCATTGTGACCACCTCCACAGATCCTACAAACCTGTGTTTTTTTTTTTTTTTTGTTTAACTTTATGCCTTTTTCATATTTACAGCTACTGAGCGTGGCTCTTAGTTGTTCATTTGTTACTAGGCACACTCTTGGACAATGTATTTTGATACTAGATGTAATCCTGTTGATTTTTATTTTTATTGTCAACATTTTTGGCTTTTTTCCCTTGTTTTCAGGTGCTGTTTATAAATTTCACACACTTCCATTCTGTTTGTGACCAGTTTTACTTACACTTGACAGGTCACTCGCATGACATACATATTATGGCTTTCTCAAGTGTTAGGCTTGATTTTATCAATAGCCTGCATGATAGCCATCTTCTTATTCCACACACAATTAAATCTCTAAACAATGAATCACACTGCTCAAATTCTCAATCATTCACTTTATGTCTCGGTTCAAGTCACATATGTATCTAAAGTCTCTTGTGCATACCTCTGTACCTCTTAGTGCAATAAATCTGGACAAAACCTAAAATAATGGGGAGACAATGGCCCAAAAATAGGGACGGATTTTAAATACTGCTCTTATAAAGTCAGATAGTTGCTAGAATTACAAGTTTTGTGTTAGCTTGCATTTTTGAAAGATATAAAGTCTAAAATTCAAATTTGTATCATTATTTAATGACTTCAATCCTCAGTGATTTGTCAGAAAATGACAGATTTTATCAGGAACAGATCAAAAATATGACGCAAAAATCTAGACATTCTGAAAACATCTAGACAGTTGAAAGATACACTCTTGTGTCCTTTAGTTTCTGGTAAATAAATATATAAAATAGAATAAATGTCTAATATTTAGTAGATGCCTCTTTTGTTCACAATATGCCCGGAATTTAACTGCCAGTGCAAACTGTTCTTCTTCTTCTAACTTAGAGCAAATGTATTAAATACTTTTATGGCTTCATTGCCAAAAACACAGAACACTTTATTTTCTATCACTTGACTTTCTCTGGTTTACCATTGAAGTTACTCACAGTGTGATGTAGTTCATATCTTTGGATCCAGGGCTTCCAGTTTTATTGAAAGATTCCATTGCTGATTGGGAGGGGTTAGAGGTTAAGCCATCATTTCAAACCAAAACTTGCTCATAAAGAGGGCAAGAACTTTAAGCGCATCTGCTTAAAGACATATATGACTATGCATCGTATGGCCCCTGTAATTACTTACCTAGTGTTGCGAATGCTGCCCCTATGTTTCTAAAAATTATTATTTGGTTTACACACACATAATACAAAGAAAATATGTGTTTTCTGTTTTATGAGCTAAGTGCTTATTGTTAGACTGAAATGGACTTTATGATGTGGACTGTGTGTCTGTCAGATTGCAAGGCAAAGACAAAAAGAAAGATAGTTATCTGACACCCTTCATAAGGGATGCTTGCAACAACCTGCTTACCATTCCAGAGGCCATCAAGGGCAGATGGAATGAGTGCTTCTAGCAGCTTCTGGATGAAGAAAGCCCCACAGAAGCTGTACTGCCCTAGACACAGCATAAAATGAAAGATGACGAAGAGTAGCCCACCCCCAGAAGAAGCAAGAACAGCACTAAGGAAGTGAAGTCATGGAAAGCAGTAGGCTTAGATAAGGTCATGGTAGATATTAGATGTTGGATGAGTTAGGGGAGAAATGGCTTCTGCAGGTACTCATAGCAGTACGGAGAAAAAGGTTTATCCCAGATGACTGGAGAATAAGCATGCTAGTGTCAGTGTACAAGAACAAAGGGTACATTCACAACTGTGGGCAGTATAGAGGTATCAAACTCCCATCACACTGCATGAAAGTTCTGGAGAGGGTAAATGATGAATAAATATGCTGAGTAATGGAAAGTAAGATGGGAGATGAGCAGTTTGGATTCAGGTCAGGGTGCATAACAACTGACCTGATGTTAACAGTGAGACAGATAGCCGAAAAGAAGCTAGAGATAAGAAAGGAGCCCAACTGGATATTCCAAGCCTTGGGGAAAGCATACAACAAAATCCCAAGAAAGCTGATTTGGGCAGTCCTGCAATGGTTTAAGTACCATACACATTGGTAGAATTAATGCCAGTTATGTACAAGAACCCGGTGACACAATTACGAACACTGTATAAACTCATAGAGGGGCTCCCATTGGGAGTGAGTGTACAGCAAGGTTCAGCTCTGAGCCCACCACTGTTCATACTGGTGATAGAGTACATTAGCAAACAGCTTCTATACTCCAAAATCCCTATGATTCATTCTATCTTAAACCCTCTGCCCATCCTTCTATCTCCCCACTTATCTCACATTATACCCCTTGCAGAACTCTCAGAAGTTCCAACTTACAACTGCTTGAAATTTACAAACCCAGAAAATCCATAGGCCAAAATCTCTATAGCTACACACCCGCCTTAGCCTAGAAAAAACTTCCCTTGCACAACAGAAACATAGTCCAAGCACAATAATTCAAAAAAGCATTACAAAATAAAATCTGCTTCAGACCTGGACCTGTCACTGTAGTAAGTCTAACACAAACCACCCTCCCTAATTTCACAGTCTATCTGCTCTGCTGTCACTTTACTAGTATCTTCCATATCCTCCTTATTACTCTGAGTAATACTCTGAATAATACTGTCATTTTTTGTATTATGTACATAGCTACTCACATAGCTACCATACCCTCCTTATTACTCTGAATAATACTCTCATTATTCACATAGCTAGAAACTCTTACTACAGTTCTCTAAACTACTAAACCTAGACACAACACTATGCTGTCTCTCTTCCTACCAGCATTGTCAAAACATAACTACCTCCAACTTTGTCCTCATAATTTTTATACATAATCACTTACTTGACTGTGAGCTATAAACCTTATATGATCTCCTATTCCATTTGCTTGCGTGCGTCTGTGAATTTAATCTCATTGTATATTTTCATTATGCTTGTGTGTGCCTTCCTTTTTTCATACAATTCAATTGTATGATATACTACCCTGACACTCTGTAGATATAATTTTCTTTCTGTGATCTATATAAATCATAATTATGCATTTTTTGTTTTTTTGTGAGGTTATGAATTAATACTATGCAATTGTTTTTACTGTGGAGCTTTTCTCCCCAGGCCTACGCTGAAAAAGGGCTCTAGCACAGTCGCACTTTCCTGGTCAACAAATGTCAAACAAAATAAAATAAACAAAAATAAACTATTCAGAGAAAACATATCAACAAAGAACAAAGCTGCTGTATCCAGATGGTGTGGCATTACAGGCTAACTCTGAACAAGAACTTCAGCACATGATAGAGGAATGGAATACAAAACTGAAGGCACACAGGATGAAACTGAGTATAAATAAGACAGTTGTAATGGCAGCAAATGGGGAAATAAAAAGTAGCTGAGAATCAAGATAGATGGGAAAATAGAGAAACAGATTAACAGCTTAAAGTATTTGGGAGGAGAGGTTGAGGGAAAAAGGGAGTTTGAATGAGGAGGTCAAAGCTAGAATCAGAGAGGCTACAACCAACTGGTACACAGTGTCAGGGGTAACGTTTGCCTGAAGAATGCCAAAAGAAGCTGAATAATAAGGTATACAAAACAGTGATGTGACTAGTACTATTGTATGGTACAGAAACCTGGGCAGTGAAGGCAGAGCAGATGAGGAAGCTAGAAATTATGTTGATGAAGTGCTTGAAATGGGTGGAAGAAATTATGACATCAGAGAAGAAACCCACATAGCCCTAATTGCAGAGAAGGTCAAAGAAGACAGATTATGGTGGTTCAGGCACACTTGTAGGAAAGATGATGACAATCTGGTAAAGAATATTTGGGAAAGACAGGATAAAAGCAAAAGAAAATGAGGACATCCTGTACAGAGATGGATGGATTGTGTGAGAGACTTGTGACAATTAGATGTGTGTGTGGAAGAAGGTAAGAGAGTGGCACTGAATTGAGATAGATGGCAACAGCTGACATAATTCCTTGACCCCATATAGAAAATGGGAAAAAAGGAGACTGATTATGATGATGATGATGGTGATGACTGTGTGTGAAACTGAGATAAAATAAAGCTTATTCTGCAGACTGCTGTTCCTAAGATAATAAACAGTAAAATCAAAGAACAGTAGCAGGAAAAATAAATTATGCATCTGATGTCTGCATTGCAAGCACTAAATAACCCATCAAACCTTTCCTTCTGACATCAAGATCCATTTTGAGACCATGTTAAGTCTTTCAGACTCAAGTTATAACATTCTGGAAGGTGGGATTACTAGATTAAATGCCAGTGTAGGTATGAGGTCTTAGCAATGAAGAGACATAACACAGAAGTGCTGGTAGCTCAATGATGTACCACACAGGTCCCAAGATACACCCAGTCACATAACTCAGATTCCAAGTAACTACACTTCCTGAAAGGTATACTATACTAACAATGGCAAGGTTTTTTTGATACTGAGTTTGAATACTGATGGGCTGTTTCTCCAAATGTGTTAATTTTAAGCCTAGGTCAAGCAGGTATAGGAATAAAGATATTAGAGCAATTACAGCAGGAGTTTCTGCTGTACAGATCCTTATGAGCATACAGCTAGCACTAAAGGACTAAAACAAGTGCTTTCAGTTGTTACAACCACTGTTCATTTAGAGAGCAAAAACCTCATTTTATGGGGATATAGGCAATGTCAGTGCTGTGGAGTATTTGCAGAAAAAGGGAGTGGGCCACAAATGTAAACACCTTCGTCGAGTCTGTAAAGATGGTTCTTGCTACTTTATCATATTCCATTATCTTATGATGAACATGCATAATGAAAAGGAGAGCAGTTTAAGTACTACAATCTATGTAAATCCAAGTTGCTGCTAGTTTAGTAACCCATATGAATCCATATAGGTGTGCATCTGGAAAGAGATGCTTGATTAGAAGGTTTCAGCAGTGACACAAAGCACGTCAGTCTGTTGTCTGATGTAAGTGGTGGTTTACTACCTTTCTGAAGAATGACTTCTTGAGAAAGCATCCATTTTCTGGACAGAATTAGAGACAAAAGAAGCTGAAGATGTGGATTAAAAGCTTTACGAGCAGATTACCATCATTTATTTAAAAACTTGATGTAAAGTTTGTTACTTTCAAGAGGGCCTTTTTTCGGGGATTTTCATAAGAAGATGCTTAATTTATTGAACATTTTCTTAAATGAAAAACATGACGAACCTATGGCTTAGAGGCAGGGATTTTAGATACGTTTTATGAGTCAAGTATTAGTGATGAATTTGATAAAGCACATTCAAAGACCTGAAAGAGCTAATATGAGTCATTGATACATGATCTGTCAAAATTTAAATCAGTGTATTCATTTATGATGACTATGATTCAAACCCTAAAGCTATTTTTACACACATAAACAGATGGCCATATGATGTTGATAGACAGTGATCTAGGGTGATTTAGAGTCCTCACTATTCATCTTCGGTCAGTATTGGCTGGGGCCACAGCTGCACAATAGCATGCAAGGTTTCTGACAAGTGTTCCTGATTCCAAAGGGAGAAAATCCTGACTGCTTCCAACTTGCAACCAAGCATTCATATGTCATTCACCACAACATGACCAGATATGCCTTTTCAGTCAGTTACAAATCAGATCCAGACAACTTTATGAATACACAAACAGATACACACACACACACATGCATGCATGCACACGCACACACACACACATGCACACCGCACACACACACACACACACACACACACACACACACACACACACACACACACACACACACACACACACACGCACACACACACACACACATACCAGGAGTGCCGGCAGAATTATTTAGTACAGTTATAGTGACCTCAACAGTGAAAGTAGATACAGAGTACAAGAGACGTGCTGATTTGAATAAACATCAGCCTGTTCAAATGAAATGTCAGCCTGTTCAGAAATAGTCCTGGTTGGATAGTATTAGATGCTTATGACAGTCTGGTAAACATTAATTTATACAACTATGAAATCATCTCTGAGTTAACAATGTATTGTTGAGCCAAGTAAATAATTCAGTAGAGAATTAATAAAGAAATGATTTAGGCAAGCCAACTGGTTAATCCTCAGTCAATCTCAAAAACAATGCAAGTCTATTTCCATCTTGTCAGTGGATATTATTTATTAACAGCCAGAAATATATACTGATTTACTTTCTATGAACAATATTTAAGAGAGACACAATCAATCCAAAATATTGAAATAAAGATGGTTTGTTAATTTAACCAAAATGGCAATGAAAATTCTTTAAATAAAACAAAACAAAAACAGTGAAGGATCTGTGGTGGTATATATTAAAATAATAAAAAGAAATGTTGAGTTATGTAAGACTATAGGTGATAATTGGGTCTTTTTAGAAAAAAAGTATGGATCTTAAAAACGATTTAAAAAGACAATATCACAAGCAAAATGAACAAAACTGTGGAACTTCTGCATGTAAAGGTGTAAAAATGCAGGTTTATTAATAATATTTTGTTACCAGGTTTGGACCAGATGTTTTGTCCAAATGAAAGATTCAACTGTAATTCAGAGAAAGTTGTTTATTTAGCTGCCTACTATACAAGTAAACGCATTTTATGTAGGAAATAGTAGAAAATTATCTAAAAGGATTGGTAAATACGTCGTCGTGATACAAAATAAGGTAATACCTTGTGTAAACATGCAGTGGCATGTAGGGACTACAAAAGTTTGTTTTCTGCATCTTACATTCAATTTTAGACACTTTGAGAGGTGGTGATTATAGAAGCAATCTTGGAATCTAAAGAGTTAATATGGCAAATAAAATTCACAATACCATTGTATTTCTTGGCTTGAATGAAAAGTATTAATATTAAATGTTTATTGCAATTAAGTGTTAAGTGACTGGACAAATTAAAACAGAAGTGAAGTTTTGCAGAGAGTATAAAAGTAATTGTATTGTTATTGCTTATTGTTCTAAAAAAGTCTGTTAATAAAGACAAATCTGTTTAGTAAATTTTGACGTATGCGTGTTTTTTCTGTTGAGTGTATTTGCATTTTTACTTTGAATAATGGAACTACTATAAAATGAAAGAATGTTTGATGAAAGAGTTTCAAAAGGACACACAAAAAAATAAAGCATAAACAGTTTACTTGTAATGAGCTCTTTCTGAATTATGATATGAGTGTTAATGAGATTTTGAGGTGAACACCAGCTTCTGTTGAACTGAAACTCAGTTTTGTTAGTCTAGTCCAGGAACTTGGAGTTTCTGAGTAGAACCAGCAAGTGTGAGAAGGTAACTGAAAAGTGAGAGGAAACTACATTCATTGTGTGAAGCCAAAGACACATTCTGGTGTGTTTTATTATCACCTAAAAGTAACTGTACATAACTTAAAATAACACTGTCAATCTGCAGACTAAACAGATTTGGAATGACTGCTGATAAGTAATTACAACTAACTTCTATTTCTGAATTATTAATAAGGTAGTTAATTATGATGAGTTAAACTATCTTGTGTCTTACTGCAGGCCTCCGTTAATGAGTGAGGTAATGTTGCTGGGTCTTCAGGCTAGGAATATTGGCTACTTATAAGCCTGGCATACAGCAGTGATTTTTTTGTTTTTGTTTTTTATTGCCTAGCCTCCCCAGAACTGTTTAGTGCTTGGAAAATTAAATTAAAGGTTCAGAGAGTACTTTGTTTGGGCTTCCTATGATGTAATACCAAAATAGGAAGTACACGCTTTCAAAGCTTTCATCACAGGAGTGCACATAGGCTGACTGTAGAAAATGGTGTTGAAAAGTACTAACTCCTCAAAAGCTAGGGGATAACAGACTACAAGTGCAGAAGTGCAGTTTATATTCTGAAATAAACACCTTTTTAATCTATGTCATTATGGCGCATGTTAAATGTAAGATTATAGCAGATTCCAGAACCTCACTAGAAAGCTAAGATTTTTCTCTTTTCTTAATAACCTGCCATTTTATTAAATCCAACTCGGGAGTACTGCATAGAATGCAAACATAATTTAAGTAGTACTATCACACTCATTTCTGCCTGTAGCTGTTTCTCAGCAAACCCATTTGACATTTTGTGAAATGTCTCATTATTTCTTTTAGATATTTGTCACATTATTCTTACATCATGTAGGTCATGATGGGTACGACATCCCAAAAGCAGCTGTAAAAACAGTAGGGGAAAGATAAAACTGCCCTCCAGAAATACACTGAAAGTCCCATTTACTGTACCATGCAAAACAGGTTTGTCTAACCAAGTGGAAAACTCTTTCATTATATCATAAAATCTGGTGTATAATCTTAACACTGCAGTAGGAATGGAACCGCGGACACCCAGCATGTTACCAAAATCAGTTCTATTTTTTTTTTTTTAACAGTTAAGGCTACACTAGAACAAACACAGCACTGAGCTGACATTTTGTTTTTTGAAATGTCACAAATGACAGCATATGTGTGTGTGTGTGTGTGTGTGTGTGTGTGTGTATCTATATTTCATATATATATATATATATATATATATATATATATATATATATATATATATATATATATATATATATAGAGGGAGAGAGAATGGGATTTTCCATACAGTTTTAGCCATTAAAGTTGTTTCATCCCACAGCTACATTTTAAGTTTGCATGCTGTGCATAACACACTGTGGAAGCATGTATCTATGTGAAATACCTTTCATATTACAGAATAATGTTAAAGCAGAAAAAGCAGAACACACAGACACACAGACACACAGACACACACACACACACACACACACACACACACACACACACACACACACACACAAGAAAGCACTGCTAATTACATACAAATTCAGATATTATGTGTGTTGTTTAGTGGTCTTCTCTAATTAAAGGACCTTTTCTGACCTTTCATGAGCACCAGACCACTGGAACAACAGCCTACAGCAGGTGCAGACAGTACATGGCACTGCCTAGTACAAGAGTACGCAGGTAAAGTTTACCGTGGTGATTAGTGAAGGAATGTCATCATGAAATGAACCGGCTAGTATGGCACGAGTCAGCAGGAATGGGCTAGCATGCCGTGACTGAGAAGAATCCAAAACAAAAATCATAAAGAAGTTATTTACAGTTGACTTTAGTATCGGAGAGACTTTACTGTGTCACGTAACTCCCTGACTTAGATGCCTTTTTGTAACAGTGACATTAAATTCACAAGCTAATTACACACGTTACTTTGATAATCTATCACACATGGATTACACTTCCCAACTCTTTCTCTTTTTCTCTTGTAGTCATCAGAATTTTTATGTTGATTATACCATAATTTTCAGCCTGCATTTTGCACCACAACAAACGAGCAAGCTAAATTTTTGAATAACAAATTGAAATGTTTGACATTTTGGCATATATAAACAGGTGATAAGCAACTTTGCTAAGCAGGCCAAATAAATCCAGAAAAAAATAATACATTCTGCTGGGTTACCCCCAAGTAACAACAAAACTGTCTGTTCCATCCATTGACTTCTTACACATCCATACATCCATTACATACAGCAAGCTACACCTAATTTAACTTGGAACTGTGCATTTAGTCTTTAGCTGTCTGCCTTTTCTAAGTGTCTCCGCAGCACAGCAGAGTGATGGGATAGTTTTTAAATGTTACACTTAATCAGTAGGAACAGCCATGTTCTTTTTGAAGTTGCATCAGTTCATGAAGATGGAAAACAATGTCCTACTGTTCATTTTTATTTTTTATTTATTTGACTTGACTGGATAAATGAGCTAATCTGTAGACCTTTTCCAGTATCAGTTGAGAAATAAGACAAATACTAAAGTACAAGCTAAACTGCTTTCCAAAATAATTCTGAAAGAAATATATATTTGTGCATTTTAAACCACTTTTAAAACCTAAGAGGCATGCCTCATTATTGGGTAAGATAAAGAAAAGTTTAGCAGTTCAGGTCTGAGCACCACTAATGCATCAGTATCACTATGTCCCTTGTTATATTTTAATTTCTTGCACTCAACAATGGCCATTTTAGAAGTGCAATCCTGAAATGACTGTTTTTGGTCTCTGCCTTCCTCCCCAATGGGGTTTGGGTCCCTATAATATGACATTATAAGTGAGCCTTTGTTTTTGTACTTTTTTCCTTCATTTAGTTGCAAGTGAAAATGTTGTGAACTGCTGTCTTTTTAGATGGTCTGTGAAAGAGAATCAGTATTTCCATTTAATTGAATTACCCTGATCCACACTTAACTTCAGTCATGTAAAATCATTTATTGCTCCGTTTACATTTCTTCCATTATAAAAAGATGAAAACGCAGGAGGTTATTACTTGTTCAAAACTTTATTACTTATAAAATTCCAGACCTTCCTAACATCAATTATATGCAAGGGGTGACAACTGTCAGCTTTGCTCTGTCATGAGTGACTGAAAGTAATAACTTCAAAGAGCTATAAGGCAAAAGACAGTTGTCTGTAGGTTTACTACAGTGTGTATTTTTGTGGTTAAACCTATAAACTTAAGATGTCACTAGCCATAAATGAGAGTTTATCTTATTGTTTATGCAGTATGAGCATGACTCATACCGATTTTCTCCATCAGTCAATTCTTTCCTTTTTTCCTCAAGCAAATGTAAATTACCTTACATACACCATCTAAGTGGCATGATACTAGAGTAAATCCTGATAATACCTCATGGGTAATGGGTGTATGCAGTGTACATGCATGAGTAGCTTAAACCATCCGAGTGTAAAGAATCACTCATAGCACCATCTGAGTCATTTGTTTTTTGTTTAAAAGTAAATAAAGAAAGAAAGAAAGACAGAAAATGGACATAGTAGTAGCAGTCATGTTCAGCACCACTGTAGCCAGAAGTCTGTAGTACTGCTGAACATAGCAAAATCACTTTATTCATGATGACTGGCTACCTAGGTAGGCTGTCTTTGTGCTGACTGGCAAGCTACTAATACTTATTAACAAAATTTCTTTGTGAACCATAATTGGCTGAAGTTCTGTCCTATGTCCCAAATCTCCCTTGCTGCTTAAGTGTTTGGCTTTCTGAATCTAGACTTCTATGATCGTTTTAAAACTTTCACAATAAATCCTAACAATTTCTGTTAGTCCCATGGCAAAAATTCTAATCATTTCATGTACAGATGGAAACACTTCATGACAATTCACTTTCAGATTCCTAGCTCTGCAGGGAGAATTGCCTATATCTTCAAATTACTATTTCACCCAAAAATTGCAAATTCTTCATGGAGCACAGCCCAAGATTTGCCTTGAAATCCTGCCAAACTACATGAAGAATAAAAAAAGAGTTGTGCTTCTTTGTTTCCTAATGATACTTTTCTTGATCATTTAACTTAATGTTTGTGATATTTCCAAAATGCATTAATTATAGTTGGAGGTTACAGTTCACCCCATGGATGACATCCAACATCAAACAACTTATGACAAAAAGGAGATAAGTTATGAAAATAGTGGAAAACATCTTGTGCAACACAAACAAGACAATAATTATACAATAAACTATGGAACCAAGTTAAAATCCTGGTCAGAACAATTAAAGATAGCGTTGTCGCCTCACAGTTAGACGTTGCCCATTCGATTCTCAGTTAGAGCGTCTTCTGTGTGGCAACATGCATGAATGGGCGTTCCTTCGTTGAAGGCTGTGCGTTAGGCCCAGCAAGCCAGCATGTAAAAATCTACTGCCAATTATTAGCGGACCGGAGTTCCACTGTGGCAATCCCTAACTGAGAAAAAGCCGACAGACACAAACAAACTTCCACCAATTACTTACCAATAACATGGCTTGAGCTCTGGATGTACAAAGGCAGCCGGATGGGAATTGTAGGTTTGCAAATGTAATAACCAGTGGATAAATAAGACTAATGATGCTGAAGATCATTCCTTTCTGGCAATTGATAGAATAGATACTATTGAATTAGAAGTTGAATAGTCTTCTGATCTTGTCAGAAAAGATATTCTTGTCATTGGAGATTCAATTATTAGAGGAACTTATATTTGCAGAGAAGATAACAAACATTGAATAGTGTTGTTATGTTTGTCAGGAACAAAAATAGAGAATGTGAGACAGGCCTTAGAATGTCTTAATGTAAGGAAGTGAGGATCTATTTTTATTCATGTGTTTTGCATGAAACACAGGAGAGAAAAATAACAGTGACTGGGGACTCAAATGTACCAGAAACAGACTGGAATAACAGTGGTTCAACAATATGAATAAGGAAACTATTTACAAAGTATGTTCAGGAACAACAATTGCTTCAGATTGTAAAAAGGCTTACCAGAGCAGGGAACATGCTGGAAATTGTTTGTGTTCCTAAAGAAATTACTGTTACTTTATGTCAAGTTTTATCACTGTTGATGTGCAGTGATCATGGAGTTATAAAGGTTAATTTCTTGCTAGATATTTCTGCCAAACTGAAATCTAAACAAATTCACAGAAGATTAATAACATATTAAATGTAAACAAGACAGTCACCATGTAAAACTAATTAGAGTGATATGTTCAATGAAAAAATTGCAGAAGGAATGCAGAAAGTTTTGAAAGAGAAATTGTTTGAATGCAAAAAAATCAAAAAAATGTTGAACATTTGGATCTAGGTATACAATGTCAGAGGATATATTTCCATAAGAACAAGATACTTGCGTAAGTTGAGAGACAAAAAATAAAAGAAATTGAAAAGAGGTTGTACTACAATTTTGAAAACTGAAATAAACAAGCTGGACAGACAAATTAAACACAGTGTGAGACTAGCTCAAGAAAAAAAATATGAATAAAATTTACATAAAGACTGAGCAAAATAGGAAACCATTTTATAGATATGTAAGATGTGGTAGGAGTAAAGACATACAAACTGATAAACTCTGTGCAGATTCTAAAATTTATTCTCGGACACAACAGATTATAAATATATTTATAAAATCTTATACAAAGCAGTTTGGCTCTGCAAAAGGGATGATAAATTGCCCTTGTGACATTCAGGTAACTTCAGATATATCATACTGATATATTATACTGAAAAAGAACTACAACAAATGGGACCCAAACAAAGCACAGTGAGGAGAAGGAATTAGCAATAATGACCTGATAACACTTCGGCATGAACTTATGCCCATATCAATCAGACTGGCAGGAGAAACTGTAGGAAATTGTCCATCCATATTTATCAGAATCTGAGGGAGACAGCCCAGGGAGAGCTAAGGGGTGGGCCTAAAGACCAAGTGCTTAAACCAAAACTAAGAGCTTAGAATAACACTTAAGAATAACACTTAACAATTTAGACAGGCTATAAACAAGCAGTAATAAATGCAACAGGAGAGATACAGTTGAACAATTTAGAGAACAGACAGCAAGCAGCAGGAACAAGCAAAGTAAGATGAAGTAACAGAGTAGTAGGAAGAAACACAAATTAGAAAATATAAGCAGCTGAATAAAGTGTCTTTTTTATATATATACTAAAAAGGGAGCAAGCAGGAACAGGAGATAATTCAAGGTTAAGGGACAAAGGGGTTTGGCCTTCCCAAATGATTTCTGTATTAGGTAGAATGAGCTAAAGAGATGGGACTGGGAGGAGTGTCCCAGATCAAATTTACAGTAGGGGCAGGCACCTACAAAAGCCACCAACTTTAAGAACACAGCAGCAATAGGGTAGGGGCTGGGAGAAAAACAGTTTCAGCAAGATCAGAAAACAAAATTCTGCCAGCAAATATATAAATCATTTTGACAGTGTTAAGGGAGACTAGAGCTAAACCTTATTTTGGACCTTTATGTTTTAGTGAAGAGGGACATATTAATACTACTGGGGTTACCAAGATTCCCCTTTATTATTCTAGTGACACTGGATATGTCACAAAGTTATTCCAACAATATTGGCCCATTTTGCTAGTACATGATGATATTGGTGATATAGTGGGTGAAGCTCCTAGATTTCATTTTCGGAACCATAAGAACCTAAAGAGGTTGTTATGTAATAGGAAAAGTAGTTCAGTATGGATAGACTATGGGTATATGGAACCATGTGGTGCATGTAATTTCTGTCCCTATATTGACACTGATGTGGTACTTTGCCACCCAGACCTGAATAAGGAGTTTAGGTTTAGAGGGACCCATAATTGTATGACTCCCCATGTTGTTTATTTAGCTGTGTGTGATTTATGTAGGGCTTTCTACGTAGGAAAAACGAATAGACCTCTACGATACAGAATGAGGGAACATCTATATAATATTAGGAAAGAAACATCCAATAATGCACTATCAAAACATGTGATAGAACAAGGAATTCAACATACATTTAGGTTTAGGGTAATTGAGGCTGTGGATTCCAGTCCTAGGGGGGGTGATATTAGAAGCTACACTGAGTACAGAGAGATGAATTGGATCATCATTTTACAGGCAGATAGAGGTAGAGGGTTAAATGAGAGGGTTTCCATTAAACCCGCCCTGAATAGAAGGAGGTTACATAAATAATACTCCTTCTTTTTTATTGTTTTTATGTATTGGCATCATGTAGATATTTTTAGAGCCATGTTCATGTTCATGTTCATATAAACATATATTTGTATATTTAAGTGTTTTTATTTATATTAGACTTTTACTAGTTAGTTAGAATGGTATAGTTGTAGTTATGTTGGGTTGTATTTTTAATTTTGTTCATTTACATAATTGATTGGGGTGGGTTCTTTTTGTAATTAATGTGGTTCTCTGCTCAGTTGAATCTTTTGGTCTGAAGAAGCTCCTAAGTTAAAGCGCTTACCGTTTGTATACAATAAACCTGAGTGTTTATATTATACCAGCACTGTTTTTTTGCTTGAATTGGCACCTGCTGCTGCTTTTCGCTGCTGTTTTTAATGGACTGGTTTTTGCTGCTGTTCTTGGCTACTGCTTGTGTGGCATGGTAACTCCATGGAATAGTTGCTAATTTAGATATAAATAATTCAGTCGAGCAAAAATAAAGACTGTGCAGAACTCTGAACAGTTAAAGTGCCAAAAAATATACTTATCAGCTCTATATTTCCAGATAGTTTGAGAGGCACTCTCAGTCAGAACACAAGGAGATTCTACCAATGATATGCAGGGTTTTATATCACATGGGATCATCCATTAACAACATTTTAAAAAATAGATGCGAGAAAACCAGATATAGTAGTCAATGAAAAGAAGACAAAAGTAGCACTGATTACTGAAACTGCTACACCCAGTGACTATAGTGTCTTATGTACAGAGAGGCACAAAGTCATAAAATACCAGAATTTGCAGGAAAAACCAAGGGCAGTGTGGAAGAAAGTTACCCAGACCATTCCAGTAGTAGTAGGAGCAATGGGTCTTATAAAAAATAATTTACAATCATACTTAGACATGTTAACGACACATCTAACTCCACATGAATTGCAGAAGCAGTCATTACTTGGTACATTATGGATGCTGCGAAGAACACTTCTGGCTAACATCAAAGACTGAAATAATACTAATTTCATGAATTTTAATCTACTTTGACTTAAGACTGGAGTCCACTCCCATCACAGTATTAGAAACCCAAAAGATTTGGAGAAATTAAAAAAGATTCTATAAGAATGAAAACTGTACTGATTGGTTCTCTCAGAAAGAGTAGCTGGTGCATGGAATAGACTACCAAATTACATTAAATCACGCACTAGTTTAGATATTTTTAAGAAAAGTCAGGACACATTGTGGGAACAAGTGTTTTGGTACATGGGCAGGCTAGGAGGGCATTTTTGCCCATGCTTGAAATATCTGTATGTATGTAATAGCAAAACCAATCCTATGCAATACTGGGATCACATAAAGAAGCTTATTAAACCTGGTAGTGAAAGCATAACATATCCACTTCCACATGAAAGAGATAATAATATCACTTCCCTCTTTAACAAACATTTCACTGATATCACTTCTCTCACACTACACTTTACTGCAAATACAATAAACCACACTTCTGACCTTCAGTCTGGATCACAACACATCCAGCTTAACATATCTACTATATAAGAACTAATACAACAACTAAAGCCCACAGCTCTGGTCCCTGTGCTTCTACCTCCAGTGTACCTTAAAATAACCTCAGAGTCCAAAGCCTTCCCTGTTGTGCTACTTATTAACAGATCCATCACTGAACTCTAGTTCCTCAACAGTGGAAAAAACTATTATATCATACTAATCCATAAAGGTGGAAGACAAAATGACCTCTTGGACTTCAGGCTAATAGCTATCCTAGCCTCCTCTGTCCAAAATACTAGAAAAATGCATAAAAAAACTTGTACACCATCCCACAAATACAATCTTCTGTCACCCATACATCATGGTTTCCATCCAGGATACAGCACTAAAACTGTTCTAGTATCATTCCTAAATACCATTATATTCTACCTATTGCAGACATACTCTTAGACCTCTCCAAAGTCTTTGGCACTGTCTCACACCTCCTTCTCATTCAGAGACTTGCAAAATACCATAGCATGGTTCCGCCTGTATTGCCTGACCACCATCAAGCAGTCAGATGGCCACAAATATATTCTAACTTCCTATCCATTAACACAGGTGTCCCTCAATGATCAATACTCAGAATCTTTGTCATTGATATGCACAGGAAAATTCCTTATGCAATATTAAGTCAATGCTTGGATGATTCCACCATAATTTTATCTGCAAACTTCCTTACCCTCTTACAAGACATAACTCAGCAATCCATTCACTCCATACAGGAATGGCTCGAAGAACCCCAGCTTTTCCTAAACACCAACAAAATGAAATTACTTCAATTCAGCTAAGGAGAAAGCTCAGTGACCTCAAAAAATAATGCCACAATCAAGCAGGTTACCTAAGCCAAGCTACTCTGCATCATCAAAGACCACAAGCTGTTCTTCAACAAACACATCAACTATGTCACCTCAAAAACAATAAAAAAAACTAGGCATATTATACAAATCTAGATTGCACTTTACCTAAATCTCACTCTTACAGACAGCTCAGACTCTGCTTCTGCTCACTCTACTGTACTGCTCACCCATACTAATCAACATTCCCAAAGCTTATCAACATAAATTGGAACAACCCAACAACAAAGCTGCCACATTTGCAGCAAACACACACAAGGCAGAGCACACTATTGTTTGGCCCTACAGAAAATCAACTGGCTTGAGCTGCCTTGAATATTAAGATTCAACTGATTAAAACCTACCCACAAACTACAACATAAATCCAATAAATGTCCAACATTATCTTCTACAGTCGATACATATACCCCAATCAGACACCTGTGTTCACACAGTCAACCTTCCAGAGGCATCTGAATCTAGAAAAACACTATGGATATTCTTTCTACTTAATTTACACAGCCAGGTTATGGAACTCTGTAGTTCTTTCTTTTAGGCACTTTAACATGTTTAAATAATAATAAATTATAGTATTTCAGCATGCTATATACTGCACTGTATATTGTTGTGAAACTTTTCTGTCTGGGCAAAAGTAGACTATCCCATTAATAAATGTAATAATAAAATAAATAAATAAACGAAGAAGTAAAGAATACATTTGTTTTCAAGAGTTTACAAATTATATAGCTGCAACCACTAAGAATTATCTCACTACAATGAAACTTTGCAGGAAAATGGACATTGTGGTTTCAGAAAACTGATTTGTTCCTTATTATGAGTGGAATAGCCAAGATCTCTGAGAAAGCAAAGAGTGCCACTTTTTTGCATATTGCTGGGGGGAAAATCTTGAAAGCAGTTAATGATTTTACTTTTCTTTAAAAGGAGAAGGACAGAATTGAAGCAATCAGTGAAAAGTAAAGGAATTATTTTGGGCCCAGATCGAAGCATTTACTCTCCATTTGTTTTCTTACTGGAGCACAAGATCCTAAAGAGATTATAGATGCTTACATTACTTAGCTGCATAATCAAGCAAATGTCTGTAAATCTGAAGAATTACAGGATTTTTTAATAAGACACAGAACAGTCTGTACTATAAGAAATTATCAAACAAGGGTCAAGTCTATTAAGGAAGTAAGTTATACCTTTTCAAAAGCCATAAAAATACCTTGTTACAAGGCTTGCAGTCCAAGGGGACCACTGAGGACCCTATCTCAAATTCCCAGTTGCCCCTAAATGCAATCTGGGTGACTTGCACAAGGTCACACAGTAGGCAAATGAGGGCTGAGGGAATTAACCACTTTACTCAGTAACTACAGGTCACAACCTTAATGCCCTACACCAACTGCCAGACTACAGTTAAAGAAATTTAAAAGAATTAACAGAGGGAAATGGGATATATATATATATATATATATATATATATATATATATATATATATATGTGTGTGTGTGTGTGATTCAAACAAAAAGGTAAATATAAGAAACAACATGAGACTGCATTGTAACAGTAATTGATATGAAAAAGAGAAATGTGATAATATGCTCTAACTGTGATAGAAGCAAGATGAAGAGCTCTGAGGTACACAGACAATACTAGTCAGTTGAATTTCAAGTCTCATGCACTGAGCACAGCTATCTTGTTTTTAAATAATTTTGTAGAAGCTTGTTAAAAAGAACAGCTTTTAAAATATGTGTACAGGAAAAACAAGCAAGTTTAAACAAATTTGCATGTTGTTGAAAAGAAACATGACACAGAGATGTTTCTTGGTGCTATTAAAATTAAAAAGTTGATATAATAAAATCTGAAAAGAGACCATAGGCACTGAAATACAGGTCAGATTACTGAAAAGAAATACTGAGAATTATCCAATCCCAATGTGTAGCGAGATAAAGCCTTGATCATGTCCATGGAACCAGTGTCCAGTTAGTGGTATGGGTGCTTGAGGAGATCAGGTGGGGAGAATGAGCCTGAGTGGCTAATGACAGTGCACACCTTCCTTGCTTGGTTGACAACACTAGAAATACTTCTTAGTGGATAGATGATTCCTTGTGAAAGAAGTTGGGCAAGCTCATACTGTTAGAAGTGCAAGTGCACTGCTCATTTGGGAAAGGAAGGTGTGTATGGGAGTGTGCATGTCTTCCCCTAGCCAGAAAACTCATGTGTGTTTGTGAGCTACATGGTGTGAGGAAGGGTAGGCCATTTCACAGGGTCTGTAGGGTAGTTCACAGAGGGAATAGATGGGCTCATAGTGTTTACAGGGGTCATATGATTCTCATCTAGACTAAGAATGGCTGGTACCTATCCCAGAAGAATGACTGGGCCAAATGGATGCAGGTAGGAGAGCCATGGAGCTGGGCTCCACAGAGGTTATGAGATGAATAAAGAAGTCCAGTCAATTAATGTGAAATGTTGAATTTTATTTAGACATAGATGCAAAATGTATTTTTTTTAAAGATGTTTCTGAAGCAATGGGGCTCAGAGGCTTTGAAAAAGAGCTATATGCACATTCTTAACATATTTAGACCACTAAATTGATAGATCAAAAGCTACTAATTTATGAATATGAAACTAAGAGGCCTGCTTTGACTTGTCAGCTGTAAGTATACTGGGTATAGTCTACGACAGGCAGTTATTTTCTTGAATGATGGTCTACTGTGGTATCATTTAGAGGTAATATATTTAATTGTCATGTTGTTGCAGGTCTGTACACTCCTAGTACTTCCAACATAAAGACTGTATCTCCCATTCCTCCATCTCTAAGTAAACTTCCTCCTCACATCTCACCAACTCTGAGAATAGGAAAATTAAGTTTTTCTTTTCTCTGAGGTGACAGAACCTCTGAGGTAAAATATTTAAAAATTCAGGTGTGCAGACAGAGCCACCATATCAGGGAGTGCCAAAGGCATAACCCAATGCAAAACACTGATTAGTATTTTTTTAAGTACTTACCACTGTGGTGAGATTCTACAGCAGGAAGCTGTTACTGTGAAATCAGGCTTTGGTAAGCCTAACAAAGCAGACCCAAAACGAGGAGCACAAAATCCTTTTCAAACTGTACCATTCAACAGGCTGATGCTGATATCATGGGTCATTTGTGAGAAGCTAGAAGTGATTTAACAAACTTAAAGTCAAAAGAAGAGAGTGCATGTGTACAGAAACAGTACTGAATACTGTACAAAACCATAGGAATTACATCCTGCAAGAGTATACTGATTTACTTACAGGAGGTAAGTGTTTACCAGGAGAATGAAGCAGCCTAATAGCTTGATGGAAGATCTCTGACTCATACTTTTAGGGTCTGAGGGTTCACTCCAACACTACAGTTACTGATTATGTAGTGCTTTATGTTCTACGCTTCTCAATGTTTTTTTTTTGTACTTAATCTGGCTTCATCCCACCTCCCTAAAACATGCTGGTTGATTGGCCACTCTCTCTCTTTCTCTCTCTCTCTCTATATATATATTTATTTCTTTATTATTGATTTATTTATTTAACATTTGTTTACCAGGAAAGTCCAACTTAGAACAAACCAATTTTCAGTGGAGGCCTGGGGAGAAATGCTCCAGACACGTCTTTGTAATGTGGGAGGAAACCGGAACACCCAGATGAGAAACCTACATGAATGTAAGGAGGAAATGCAGACTCTGCACAGAAGGTACCCCAGCCAAGAATCAAACCAGAGAACCTCTTGCTGTGAGGTGACAATGCAAATCGGTGCACCACTGAGCCATATCTATATCTATCTATCTATCTATCTATCTATCTATCTATATGTTTATCTATATCTATATATCTGATGTTGTCAATCATTGTTTATTCTTGACAGATGGAAATCAGTTCTGATCCTCAGAACCGGCTTGGCCATTATACAGCTCGTGCCAGCCAAAAACTTTCGAGACAAGTCTCTACCCACAATGCCCCTATGTTCATTACCCCTGATCTCATCTGTCAGCAAGACACATCAGCCTCCTCTCAGCTAAGTGTTACCTTATTTTTCTACTTTTAGTGAGAAAGTTAAATCTTTCACCTTAAACTCCTTCCTGTTCTATCGTTTTTCTTCTATCGCACTTATAAATTACTGTATTTCCCTTCTCTACCCAACCCTTTTCTAAGCCATCGGGTTTTTCTTTGTACTATCATTAGTACTAGCCCCTGTCTACTGCAGGTAATCTTTTCTACCATTGTTGGTAGACTTCTCATCTTCTTCTTCTTTCCTCTTGTGTGCGTGTGGGTGCACGAGTGTGGGGTTTTTTCGGGCATTTTTTTTTATTTCTGGCCCTCATTTTGGATATTTCTGACAAATTAACCATGACTGAAAAATCTCCTGACAAACCACTTAAAGGTACATCAGGTTTCAAAGGTTGTAAAGACTGTAATAGGAAGATGCCCAATTCTGATGGGCATCTTTCTTATGTATACTGTTTAGGGGCACCTCACTTGGAACTGGACTGTGAAATTTGTAAGGGGTTCAGTCAAAGAACCTTGGCAGAGCATCAGAACAGGCTCTTGCTAAAGGTCCCTTTAAATCCCCCCTTCACTGAACCCTTGTCCAAGGCAGACATAAAACAGGATCCTTCAAAAAAGAAAAGCCTGTCTGTATCAACCTCACCCTTGGTTCAGAGGCTCCCAAACAGAAATCCTTGGTTCTGCATTCTTTGGAAGTGATGACCAAGGCTCCTAGATTACAGACTTGTGACTCCTTGCCATCATCAACCTCTACGATGCTGTCAACTGCCTTGTCGGTGTCGACGTCTGTGGTTACTGGCTCAGCACTGACCACCTATTTCTATGCAACCTGCTACATTGGCATCGACACAATTTCAATCTACCCTCTCAGAGCCGAAACCTATATTAGAAGTGCCCAGGACAAGATATTCTCCTATGATGGAACCCTAAGTAGGACAAGTACTAAGTCCATTTTTAGAATGCCCTGAGTCTCCTTCAGCTTCAGCCCTTTCGGTATGGTCCTCCACGAGTCTCTCAGTACTGGATGTTGTTTGATTGGTAGATCAGCTATTACTGGCCAAAGGTATCCCTGCCCCTACTTATCCCCCTTTCCCATCTGGATCGGGGATCTTTTCTCCTGGGACTCCTAATTATCCTCCTCTGACTATGACTGCAGTTTTGGAGCCCAGCACCTTGATACCCCCAGTACTGGCTGTCTTAGTGCTGTTAGGTGTATCCACCTCGGTGCTGGAAGTTGCTCTGACTTCTTCGGTTCCTGTTTCAGAGCCAAATGAGTGTCAGGGTTGAGACTTCTATGTTGGTTCTGTGTTTCCCAGGTCAGCACCCACTTTGGGTACGGTGCCGATCTCAGTTCCAGAAACCTTGTGGGGTTGTGGGTCCTTCCCTGGCTCCAACCTTGGAGGGCAGCTCCTCAGAGTGGTGTGTGACCTCGGTTCCAAGGTGGTTTTTCTTGGTTCCGGGCTCCCACTCCTCTTCAGGGGGTGCTGCCTTTCAGGTTCTGAAGAGGGCCTTAGTATCTACAGGCTCCCAACTGGTCCCATCCACACCGGAATGTTATGCTTCCCTTTACTCTGGTCCAAAGTTAACATCTATCTCTACAACAGGACAGTGAGCACCAAAGCTTCAAGTTACCCATGTACAATGTCCTTCTTCTTTGGAGTCCTCCCCAGAGATTCCCACTGAGGATCCACCCTGAAAAGGAACTTGCAAGAGGAAGCTTTTGGATTCCCCTGAAGAATCTGTCATGGAAGACATGGATTTCGATGAAGGGGAGGGTTTCCCATGGTCACCCACTGAGGATGTCTCCTTTGGACACATTCTAGAGATTTTGAAACAGAGGGTAAATCCAAAGACCCATCCTCGGAGGAAAACATGCACTTGAAAGCCTTTGGTGCTTGGCCATATACCTCCTGGGTACTAACGACCTGGTAAAACTAGTAATGCAGTGGACTTGGAAGACACCTAAAGCTATGCAATCTATCCCCTGGAGACTGGACAAAATATTATCCACACTGGATCACCACCAATATTGGGCAAAGGGTTTGTCAGCAGATGCTATGGTGGTGGTGGCAGCCACTAAAAAGGAACTAGCTGACAACAGTCCCTCTCTTCATCCTCCTAACAGGGAGTCCAGGAAGAGGGACAGGTTTAGAAAGCAGGAATATGATTCATTGACCTTCGCTCTTAGATCCTTGAATTTTTATGGCACATTTTACAAGACTCCAGAGAGACCTGATTAAGGAATTATCAGAAACTCTAGCTGGGGCTGTGTCCGGTGAGGTACAAGAAAAGGTTGCCTCAAAGCTAGCCACCCTGGAGTCTATTTCAAACTCGTTCATGTGATACATTGTCCATGCAATCGAAGGGATGACCAGGGCAGGGGTTCCGGCATTGCCATTAGGCGACATGCCTGGATGCACTTGTGTGACTTTGCGGAACCCCTCAAGTCTTCCTTCATCAGTGCTCCATTTGATGGTTCTTGCCTGTTCGGCCCTAAAGTTAAGGGCACACTCACCAGATGTGAAAAGGATGGTAAGACCCTGTCTGCCATTGGGCATTCATTTTTCTACTCCTTAACGATCCTTCTCCAGGAATCAAAGGAGTGGAAAAATGTGTTTCAAAAAGTCTCAGGGACCTTTCCATGACACATGTGGCAGCAGTTCCCCACGAGGTACAGGGTGGAACTCAGATGGAAGCTGTCCCCAAGGCAGAGGTGGCCCACAAAAACACTTAATCTGCCACTGGCCAAATGCATTTTTAATGAATGCGGATTTCAATGCTGTTTCAATGAATGTGAGTTTCAAGGACAAAGAAGTTTACTGTTGCTCATGTTAAGTCTGTTTTCATTGTGAAATATTGTTTTGTTTAGTAAATGGCTATCAATATTTGTGCTATAAAATTTGCAATAAAGTTTTTAAATTAAATCCAAATATCTGTAATCATTGTAGAAGTAAAGAAGAAAACAGCATGACAGATTTGATGGTAACTGGGGAGAGATAGCTAAGTAGTGGGACACTGAATGGCTGCATGGTGGGGGGGGGTGACTGATTCATTACCCTGCATAAGGCCCCCATTTGACAATGATCCGGTTCTGCATTGAACAGTATAGGAAGGACTGAGATAAGGTACTTCCTTCCTTTTGCTGTGAAAGAAGTGCTCCAGTTTTCAACAGGATTGTCCCATTTGAAGTGCTATGTTAGATATCTCAGAGGCTTACTGGATGTAATAAAAGAATACTTGGGAGAAAGAAAGCCTCCATTTAAAAGAATAATAGTATACTTAAAAAAAAAACATAATATAGGTAAATTTTTTATGCCAACAATTAAAGAGCATATGTAGGAATATAACATTTTCAAAAGAGGATATGTATGAAAAATGCGAGACTTATAGTGATTAAACCAGGAAACAAAGTGTTATTTCCTCTGCTGAAATTAAATTCTTGGCAAAACAGAATGGACCCTTTGAAGTGCTATAGAAAATGAATGCAGTTATATCAAATAAATGCATTAAAAGCATCAAGGGAAGCTAAAACTTCTGCAATCAGTCTGGAAGCTTATCTATAGCTCACGTGCAGTTCATAGTTCTACAAAAAAAGTTGCATCATCTCAGCCTTACATCATACAAAGACTCTCTGAATATGATTCACAAGGGTTTATACACTGTTTTATTTTCACATGACTGTCTTTCCTGTGGGCACACACACATAGAAGTTCTCACATCCACACACTTTTGCTAACAATTTCTTTCTCTCTCTTTTGTGCATCTGTAAATGTTGCGACCCACAGGTAACTGATCTATTCCTTGCAGAATCACACTTTCTGCACCATTGTGACTGGCATCTACTTGCAACATAACTTACTTATCTTTTCTAATATTTAATGCTGATGCATCTTAAAAATGAACTGTTGAAACTGGTACTAGAAACAAGCTATTTACGAAAGATAGTGCACTGCACAATATGAAAGTTTAGCGCTTTTGTCTTTATTATAAGAACAAGGCTTCTTCAGAACTTTGGTGCAGCACCATACAATGATTCAAATACTAATTAATCATACAGCATGTAATCTTTAAATTAATGAACCACAACATTCTTAAAGCAATACTGCTGCACTGAAGTTCTGAAGAAGTCTTGTTTTTATAATAAGGACGAAAGCACTAATCTTTCATCTTGTGGAGTGTACTATCCTTTGTAAATAGCTTGTTTCTAGTACCTGTTTCACCAATTCATTTTTAAATTGGTCATTGTTTGGGATTTGGATTAATTCTGCTGTTTTCTGTGGTCTAATGCTCATTTTATTTTATTTTTGTTAACCGGGAGGGTCCGACTGGACACAGGTCCATTTTCAGCGGAGGCCCGGGGAGAAAAGCTCCATGTTACAATATTAGATTAGTGCAATACAGATGAATTTACAACATATAAAGTAGTACAAAGGAACATTAGTAGTAGAGTGTACTATTAGTACAGGAATGGAGAAATTAACCCCATTTTATTTTTCTTCATATTGACAAAAACATTAATAAATTTACATTCACAATACATTTCTGCTTTAGTATAACTGGGCAGTATGTAAATGTTCATAGTGGCATAACTATAATATAGGTATAGGTAGGATGAGAGTAAGAGGAACTATCTTAGATATTATATGAATCTTAGATACAGATTAGAGCAGTTTTCAGGTAAGGAATATAGTACCAGACAGAACCAGTGTTGGTATGATTTCAGCTGTTAGATTGATGTTATGTTTGGATGAGTATGCAAGGATATCAGTAGAGGTAAGTAAAGGAAGTGTTACAGTGTAGTAGTATCCTTGTAACTGAGTATAGTTATTGCTACCCTGGGGTGTAGCAAGAGCAGAGCCAATTGTTAGAATAGTAGGATTTCAGGAGGTGTTTGAACTGGGTGCTAGAAGTAGTCCTAGTTATGTTGTTTGGGAGTGAGTTCCAGGTTTGTGCCGTTGTGCAGGCAAAGAGAGATTTACCTGCTTCATTTTTATGTCTTATTACTTGAATGAGATTTTGATTGCTAGATCTCAGGGTTCTAGTGGTGGTGTAGGGTTGAATTAGCTGTTGGAGGGCAGGTGTTTTTTCAGGGTTGTAGTAGAGTTTATGTGCAATTGTGGCTTGGTTAAGTCTTAGTAGGTGAGGAAGTTCCAGCCACTTGAGTTGCATTAGGGAAAGGCAGTGATGGGTTCTATTTGATGAGTCTGTTGCAAATTTGGCAATCTTGTTGTAGCAAGATTCCATTTTGTGAAGTTCAGTCTGGTGAAGGTTAGTTAAGATAGGGGAAGCATAAAGAAGGATGGAGAGGAGGTGGCTTCTTGCAATAGTGGCTTTGGTCTGTTTAATCATGAACCTTTTATTTCTATATAGGGGACCTAGTTTTTGGTTTACCTTTTTGATGGTTTGTGCTATATGGATATCAAATTTTAGGCGATTATCAATCTCTACTCCTAGTAGTTTGGTGTGGTTGGTTGGTGTGATTTGAGTATTATTTTTGGAGTTTATTGTGAGGCTATGGTTTGAATTGGATGACCTGCCAGGGGTGAATAGGATTAGTTTTGTTTTCTTTGGATTGAGAAGAAGTTGTATTTTAGTAAACCAAGTTTCTGCTAGAGTAAAGTTGAATTGGGTGAGTGTGTGTAGTTTCTTTATGCTGGGGGCAGCACATATTATGGTGGTGTCATAAGCATACTGAACTACTGTGGCAGTGGGCAGTGAAGAGGAGATGTCGTTAGTGAAGAGGGAGAACAGCAGTGGGCCAAGGATTGATCCCTGGGGGACTCCTATGGAAACTGGTAAGAGAGGGGACAGCTTTTCTTGCCAGAGAACTGCTTGTTGGCGTTCTGATAGATAGCTTTTGAACCAGAGTATGGTGGAGGAGCAAATATTGAGACTAGATAGAGTATTGAGGAGCAGATTGTGATTAACCATGTCGAAGGCTTTGGATAAGTCAATGAAGATGGAAGATACGAAAAGACCTTGGTTTCTAAAGTGGTTGATGGTATTGGTATAGGATAGAAGTGCAGTGGTTGTGCTGTGGGAGGGTCTGAAGCCATGCTGGGAGTTGGATAGCAGATTATTTTGTTGTAGATATTGCATTAGTTGCAAGTGGACAATTCTTTCGAGAATTTTTGATAAGGGTGATAGTATGGCTATAGGACGATAGTTGGTTAGCTCTAAGGAGTTGCCACCTTTGTGTAGAGGGACAATATGGGAAGTTTTCCAGAGGGTAGGGACTGTATGTTCTGAAATAGATCTATTTATGAGAATTGACACTGGGTAGGATATGGCTTCTGCTGCTATCTGAAGGAAATCAGCAGGGAGTTTATCCGCAGCTAGTGTAGTTGGTTTTAGCTTTCTAAGGAGATTTGCAATCAATTTAGTGGGCGCTGGCTGTAGAGAAAAGGTAGAGATATTATTTGTATGACTGTTAGTTGAGGTGGAAGATTGTATAGGAGTATCATTATTTTTTTGGCTTTTGGCTAGATTTTCAACTGTTTCTGTGAAGAATTTATTAAATTGTGTGGGAATATCATCCTGGTTGTTTGGCAGTACAGGGTGGGAGTGGATGCTTTCCCAGGGTGAAGTAGTTTATTAATGGAAGTCCAGAATTTTTGGGGGTTGTTGCTATATTTATCCTGTAGGTTTTTGTAGTAGTTGGACTTGTCCAGTTTAGTTAGTCTCTTATCTTTATTATGTAGTTCAATGTACTTTGATCTTAGAGCAGTGTTTTTATCTTTGTGGGATGCTATCCAGAGTTTGTCCCTTTCTTTCATTGTCAATTTTGTCTCTTTACTGAGCCATGGGGCATAGTGGGTTTTTGTTCTAATGGATCTAGAGGGAGCATGATGGTCTAGGATATATAGGAAGGTGGAATTAAAGTACTCTACAGCTTTGTTGAGAGGTAGTTGTTTAAGAGGAAGCCAGTTACAGCAACGTAGTGCTTTGTTAAAGTCACTGGCTCTGAAGTGTCTTTTATTACGTATTGTTTTGAGTAGAGGTAGGTTGGGTAGATGTTGGGACTTGCCCCTAATAAGATAGGTGGGTTGATGTTCACTTAGACTGTGAGGAAAACAGCCAGATTGATGAACAAAAGTGGGGTGTGATACCAGAATCCAATCCAAAATGGATTGACGTTTGGTTGTTTTGTCAGTCCTAGTGGGGGTTGTGATTATTTGTGAGAATTGTTTCGTAAGGGAGGGAGAGTGAAAACCAATTTAACATGTTTTCCATTATGGGAATGTTGTTACCTGGGGGTAGATAGGCACCTGCAATGATTATTTGTTTGTTTGTGTTTAGTTTGAATTTGGCTAGGATAAGTTCTATGTTGTTGATTTTGTCATTGTTATAGTCAAGTAGTTCTAGTGAGAGGTGACTTTGGAATAGAATTGCTACACCTCCACCCTTTTTCCCTGTTCTGTCTTTACGTAGAATATCATAACCTGGGGCTATGATTTCATTATTGTGATGATCAGGTTTAAGCCATGTTTCTGTTAGTACTACTATGTCAGGTTTGTATAGGGCTAATAAGGCATGCAGGTCATGTATTTTGTTTAGTATGCTTCTTGCATTTATATTTAAAAGGAGGAGAGATGATTTGGGTTTGTAGAAATGGGGATTTGGTAGCTTTAGTTTATCTTTGTTTGTTGAGGTGGAGCCTGGGTTTGGGTGAATGTCTCCACAGCAGGAGAGTTTTTGGAGTAGGTTTAAGTATAGTTTGGCGAGTTTATTAAGGATTTTAGATAGCTTTTGTGAGGTGTGGGGGTTAGTTTTTATTGCTAATTTGTTATAATAGAGAGATGGGGTTGAAAAGGATGTAGAGTTGGGGGTTGTAATGGGAGAGTTTTGCAGGTGTGTGTGGTTACTCATGCATCTTTAACTACTTTCTTGAGCATTTCAAACCTATTTTCCTGTTAAAAATGCTGTCCTCCGGCCACATTGTGCTTTAACAACTTTCTTAAAAGTAAGTCTGCTTTACCTATATGTACATTGCATACCCAGATAGAGGGGTTAGACCTAATCACAGAAATGTCCTGTAAGTGCACAAAGGCTTCTTCGCAGGTTTTCAGAGCTAGGGAGTGGTAAGCCACTGGGTAGGATTTAAGATTGCGGGACAGGTTCAGTGGTTAAATCTCTCTTTCCCTGTAGGTCCTCATGCTGTCATTTGGTTGCCCAGTGAAAAGAGGTGGGTGAACCATTTATTGGGCAATTGGGTCTATGGAATGCTGATGTTCTGAGGACAGCAAGAGTACAAACAACCTCTATGCCTACCAGTATGATGGGTCCCTCCAGGCTATCACTGTCAAGGGAATAATTAGGTCTAAGATTAACTGAAGGAGGGCTAATGATCATACATTTCTTTGTATAGAGCTATGCCAATGGATTTTATGCTCTACTGTACATTCTTTTTGGCTCCTATTGTGGCAGAAAAGCAACTGACAATCAGCCATTTACCCGGATATCTAACAAATAAACTGACAAATAATACTGAACATATCACTGTTATAAAACTTTTTGCTACATATACATTCACAAAAGGAGCACTGAAAACATGGATAAAATAGTTTAAAGAAACACTGAATATTGAATGCTACATCTTCTTCCTTGCTGACTACAGAATAGAATAGCTTCTCTGCTGATCCATATGACCTCCAGTCTCAGATACTACCCACCCCATCAATGCCCCATTGCTTCCTCTGGTATAGTTGAACAGACATTACCCCAGTGTGACTCTTAGCCAGTATATACCCTAGGACAGAAGACTGGATCTATATTATATCAGCGAAAAGTAAATACATCAAATACCTCTTCATCGATCCATATTCAGCTAAAGCGAAACTCTGTGAACAATCATTACATCAATGTAATAAATGTTCGTGGAGTTTCGCTTTCACTGAAAACAGGTCGATGAAGAGGTATTCCACATATTTACATTTTGCTGATATGCTATAAACACTAGAAGACTATATAGACAACTATAGAGAGGTGATGCCATGTATTAGTCAATGGATGGGGAGGGCTGGTAAGTTATTATACTGTGGGCTGAACCTTTTCTAATCCTGTAAAACCTATATCCTCTTCCTTGGGACATACATGTGTAAGGGGGTGTTGACGCTTATATGCCAAAATGCAAAAACACGTTTCTGTCATTCAGTCTGAAAAGATGGAAGCTCTGAGACTGAAGACTTCTTGGTTTCCATACAGAAGTCTAGTCCCATATCTTACCTTAGACAAGGTATCAGCCACTTGATTGTTTACCCCATTTCCCAGATAACCTTCCCCCTACTCAGAAGTGCAACCAGACTAAGCTGCTGCTGGCAGATGTCAGTGCCCCATTGCTCTGCCAGTGACCTGCCTCATCTTGGATAATTACTGGAAAAAAGACACTGTGTCACACCTAACTTACCAGGAACAAATGTGCAATAATATGCAAAAAGAATACATAATACAACAGCAACAGAAATTCAGCAAAGGTATTCCTACTTAGTGTATTTTCATTAAGTAACAAAAATAGCTCGAGTGTTCATATAATTTTATATAGTTATGAATTCAGTCTTGGTCTTCATTGCAAGGTAAATACCAATACATTTATCATATACAGCTATACAGTACATGCCTATGAGTACAAGCATATCTTAATCACATCAGTAAGTAAAGTTGTATTGCAGATGCTACCATATTGACATGGAACACCTGCAACACAGCACTAAAAATGAAAGGATTCCTTAGAAAGGTAATGTAGATTTGTGTGATAAACCTGTAAAGTCTGCATTCCCAGTACAAATTTGCTCCTGTATTTTATTAAGATTTTTCATGTATTGCCATGTATTTCTGAGGGATATTTCATGTTACTCTGCAAACCCACATTTCAAGGCTGTAGCAAGCATCATATGCACTCATAGATATACTTCAGTTCTGGGAAGTGAAGGTTTGCTGGTAACAGTTGTTCAGTCGGGAAATTTCTGGTGATCATTCTCAACAAAGTACTCTGTGAATGTTTTAAACTTAATCACTGTAAGGTCTGTGGGAGCATATATTGACAGATTAGGAGGTGTGTCAGAAATGACAGTGTTCTTATGAATGGTAATAGGAAAATACATCAAGAGGGGGCATTAACTATGCCAAATATGGGACTCAGTCATCCTTAGGGCAAGGTATAATAGAGTTGTGCAGAAACAATGCAGCAGAAGAAAGGGGGTTACATCACTGAAATGGGTCAGCAAATAAGAAATAGTCAGGCAAAAGAACAGGGACCAAACTGTACTGCCAGAAAAAGGGACAGTACCAGAACTGGACTTCTTAAGTGACTATAATAATGCTAAGGGACATAAGCGCATGATGTAGTCTGCCTTTCTGCAAATGGTGCTAGCACCTGTACTAACATACTGTTGTTTACGGTTGGGAGCAATTCCCAGAAAACAAGCATGTGACATTATGTGGGGCAAAGCATGCCCAGGCCCATCATGTATTGAGGAAAGTGCATCAGCATACATAAAGAAGGTTGAGATGGACATTAATAATGATTTGTATGGAAGAAAGGAACCCTGAGAAGTTGTATGAAAAAAAAACAAGGGAATGAAAGCAAACAGCACCCAAAGTGTGGGGCTAGTGGAATAGTTTACTATTAGTGAGTGTAGTCTGTTAATGGAAGTGAAGGAAGTCTTTATCAAAAATAGAGTAGGGTGTTCCTGCTGTAATACTGTGTGTCACTGGTGAGCACCCATCTGTTACTGGGCTGGAGGTCTCACCTAGAAAAGAAAGAAAATGAAAGTTAAGATGCAGCCTATAAAGTGATTTGTATGAAAGATTGTTATGTAGAGACACAGAAAAAAAAATGCACCCTAAAACACAGGCAAGTAGATGGTGGTATGAAAGACAGCAAGGTACCAAGCTTGAATAAACAGTGTGATTAATTCATGTCTTTAAAGTAAGGAATAGCAGCAGGATGCAGAGAAGAGCAATAAATCCAGGCAGAGGGAAGACTATGAGTTGTAGTCTGTAGAGAAATACTTATGCAAAAAAACAGTAGTATAAACACAGAACACATTGCTAACAATGCAGGAGAGAAAAAGTGGTACAGGTGTAAATATATAAAGTAGTGATGCTTTGTCAAGGTAAAAGTCAAAAGGTCTTAAGACAGCTGCAGTTCTACAGAAGCAAATTAAGCACATATTGTAAGCCAGGTAAGGGTCTATAGCTAACAAACTATATGTGTCTATGTTGATATATTAATGGCAAGCAGCACAGGAGAGGCCAAACTTGGGAGGAGCACTGAAAAACAAACTAACAGAGAAGTAATGTTTAATGATTTAATATTTCCTTATCCCAGTGCAGGCAAATTGGATTTCCAAAAATAAAATGCAGACAAATTGAATAATATGAGAGTAATGAAGTACTATTAACTTGTATGTCACTGCAACATCAAAAGAGGTAATTGAGCTTTGATTCAGTGCATACACACACTGTGGTCCATCTATTCTGTCCATTTATGGATCTATGACAATATCGCTGTCCCTAGCTAATTAGTGGGAATGTTTTTTCCATGTTCTCAGTAAACCCTTACATTCCTCCTGTGTACTCAGATTCCATACCTAATGCCCCCACTACACACCCCTTGCAGCAAGGTTGCTGCAGTAGTCTGATGGTTATTTATCCATGAAACAGACCCAAACTTCTCTAAGTCTGACCCCTCTACTTATATCAGATTCTTTTACGCATGCATCTTTTTCTCCAAATGGTTCTGTCATTCTGTTCTAAAATTCTGGTTGTAGCCTTAAAGTACATACATATTTTCCTGTCATACAATACCCTTCTCCACAAAATAATACATATATAGGTCTCTAATTTTCTCCCTCACGTGGTTTCTGCATTCTTAAAATGGTAGTTGTTGCCAGTTTCTCTGTCATGATTTTTTTCTGCAGTTTCCAAACAAGAGTCATAAGAAATGCAGTGCTCCATTGAGAAGTTACTGTCACTCTAAAAGTTGTATAATGGTCATTATGGGTCTGACAGAGCACTTCTTCATAGGCTTGTGCACTTCATAGGTAAGTACTAGGCTAGCTGGGCTTATGAGCCATTTTATGCTGAGCCAATTTCCCTTTCAAAAGTGAGCATCAAACCCTGTACCTTGTGTCTGTAAGGTAAACATCTTAACCATTATGCCAACGCCCAACTATGTGAAAAACTGTGCGATTCATCTCTAGGGTATACCCACTAATGCCATCAGTAACACAGGTGCTCAGATCACACCCAATTGTGCCATCAGTAACACAGGTATTCAGCTCATGCCCTCTTATGCCATCAGTAAAACTGGTGCGTGGATCATGTCCCTAGTACCGTCAGTAACACAGGCAGTCAGATTATGCTCCCAGTGCCATGAGTAACACAGTCACTGCTGCCTCTCACCACAAACGGACAAGTCCACATTTCCTGCACTGCTGCAGTGATGTGCCATTATTGATCCTGTCTGACTCTTCCAAAACCCTTACTTAGTTACAAAATGAGCAAAATTAATGTGTAGATTCAGAATGAATCAAAGTGTCGTATGTGAAATTCTAAATCACATTCCAGCATGTTGTTGTTGTTTGTCTTTTTCGCTTCGGTTAGGGGTCACCACAGCGGAACTCCGGTCCGCTAATGATTGGCAGTAGATTTTTATGGTGCCGAGTTGCCAGCCAGACGCCCAACCTTCAGCATAATGTGCATAATATTGTAAACTACAGTGTCAATTGTAATACTTGAATGAAAAATCTTAGGATTTAGGAGGGTAATGGCTTGTCACAAAAAAAAGAAAGAAACAACAAAACAAAAATGAATGTACCTCTGTAATAAAAAGAAATGAAAACTAAAACTCATTAGAAGCAGTAATGTAAGGGTTGAAATATGTGCTAACCTGTGGGTGGGGTAATGCTGCCACTTGCTGGCCATACAATATATTGACAGCTACAGTTCTCTGGTGGAGGTTATGCTTTGGAGCAAAGCAACTTTTTTCCATTGAGACTGCCTTAAGCTATATATTGATTACATGAATACCTTTAAAACTGAATTATATAACAAACTTATATAATTTAAAAACATGCTATTTCACAGAAAACAAGACTGCCACATTTCCTTGTGTAGTGGAATCGAAAGTTCAGGCAAAGTAAACTCTGCATCATTCGATATCAAAAAAGCTGTGTAGGGTGTCTCGTGGTATGAAGATGAGAAAAACTGTTCTGTTCAGATGTGCAGAATTCTGTGACAAACAATGCAATACCAGTAAGGAAGTGAGGAAACCATCCACTAGCTAGTCAATGCAGCCACTTTGCAGACAAAAGGGAATGCACGATCACAGCGAATGTCATTCCAGGACCTGAGGGCTGAAAACAAAGATATCTGTTATTTAATAAAATATTAATTACATACACACACACACACACACACACACACACACACACACACACACACACACACACACACACACAATTTTATATAGTCTTTATCCCTGTTCAGTGATAGTGTTTTATTACCCTATGTCTCCTCTCAGTCATAATCTTGCCATCTCCACTGGCATAGAAAGACAGAGCACTGATTATTGGCCAGATAACCTGAGACTGATTAACAAATTGAGTGCTTGATGGAGGTGGCACAAGAGGACAGACATGCCAATAGTGAGGGGGAAGGAGCAGACTAGAGCTATCCAAATCTGGAACCCATCAGGAAAAGGTGCAGCATGTGCGGACGCAGTTCCAGGTTCAGAAGTGCTGCCACCAAGCTGCTTCTGCAATAGCTCTCATTGTCATTGCACAAGGGTTAGTATCATAGCTCTCAACCTCTTTTAACACAAGAAATCTGGACAAAGCCAAAAATAATGGGGGTACAAAGCCCCAAAAACAGGAGAAAAGTTTAAATATCGTTCTTACAAAGTTGCTAGAATAAAAGGTCTTGTGTTACCATGCACTTTCTGACAGATATGAAGTCTGAAACTCAAATGGCTGTCATTATTTAGTGAAGTCAGTCCTCACTGATTTGCTACAAAAATCTAGAAAATCACAAATTCTTTGAGGAACAGACCAAAAGTATGAGGCAAAAATCTGGACATTGTGCGAAAATCTGTACAGTTGAGAGGTATTAGCATCCAGCATCAGGGAGGGTGTTGTGATCCCCATGGCAGTATCAGTCATCTATCCCCCAGACCTGTACAGGGGTTTCATCTAGTAAATACACCCTCACTGTCGGGATGCTGGTGAGAACAAAAAGAAAGCACTAAGGCTGCATGAATGATGGCCTCCCTTCACAAGTCTCACCCTGACCAGGGAGCACCCAGGAGAGGGGAAAGGAGGGAATATGAATGGTCATGGCTGTGATACTGCACCAAAGGTCACATGAAGATAGACAAGAGGATATTTACATTCATCCTACAGGTGAGGACACAAGCACTGAGAGGGAGACATATGGGCACATACTACCAGAGGTTCTGCAGTGCTTCAGTACTTGAGCAATCTCTACAAAGTCCAGAAGGGCAGCATGTTTTAAAATAATAGTTGCAAAAATTTAAGCAGAATTAATCTGAAGGCAGGAGGGGCTCAAAAGCAATGTGAGGTAATATTTTCTTTCACAGGGAGTTCTGATACAGAAGAATCTTCCTAATGATATGATACATGAAGACAGTTAGAGAAATGTTAGAATATAGAACACAGTCATGATACAGTTCTTGGGAGGACTGATAGCAATGCACTGTTAGTTCCTGAAGGAGCTTCTTTATTTAGGGAAGCTGCCGAATGACTCCTCGACCTGCATCCAGGCTACCAATCTGCTTCATCTAGTCTTACAGCTGGGCATCTCCTAGGTTAAGAAACAGACAGATAGCCTACTCATTTCTACCTGGGGAGCCTGGTCAGGCCTTTTGTACCCTAGCTTCAGGATTTGAGGAGCAGCCTACCTATCACTCCCATAGGTGGCCTACGGATCCTTAATTACTGCCTGGTTGGAAGAAGGAGGAGTCATGCATGCTTCCTTATGCTCCCCCCCCCCCCCACCGTTTCTTAGGCTCTGTGGATGAGAGCTCCTTGTTGACAATGCAAGAAAGCCTGGCCATAACAGGCAAGCAATATACCCAGCCACTGCAAGTTGTCAGCAGAGCAAGAAGCCTAGCAGTCTCCCACCCTCCAACAATAAGTGAGATGGGGTCAGCTGCTCAAGCTTATCTTTCCCTGTCTGGTCCATCAGACAGCCATGTCATTAATTTGGGCACATGTTATCTGGAATATAGACAGGGCTTCATCCCTCTGTGCTAGGGAATGGGAACAGATTATTAATTATTTAAGGAACTAGGGCACTAGGTAGGTCATTTGGTCTGTATCTGTTTCAAACCCTGTGTTTCTATGTTTCATAAAGGGGGACCCTGTCAATTTGGTGGTTTCCATAAACTACAGTCATTGCATTTTGGTTGAGAACATGAGTACAAGAAAAAGCTACGCCTGCCAGTACCATTTCACTGGGTATCAGGAAATAAAATATAAGTACACATCCGTTGATCAATAATAGGGCCATCTGTATGGGTAAGTCTTGGGATTATAGTTTGTTCTTCTGGTCTGTGAATTATTATCTGTAATTCCCATGATCAGAGATGAAAGCATGCACCACTGCTTCATACAAATGTAAGGCGAGCATGCCTAACTGCTGCTCTACACAGTTTAGCCCCATCCATTGAGTGAGGAAACAAAAACATTATACACAAAGACATATAACTATATACTTGATGGGCTTGCAGGGAACTCTATCCACAGTTATCGGCTGAAGGGCCCATTTAGACATAGGAAAATGGTGGAAGCACAATAAGCCCTCCCCCCATAGATATGTTGATACACTGAGCACATAGTTGACATATTATCCAACTTATCAAATGCTGTGGGCTCTTTGCAGTGGTTATCTCGTTGGAAACATTTGAACCAGTAAAAATTAAACTTTCCAGGATGCAGTAACTGGAATGGCATAAATACAACAGCTCAGGTGGCCTGATCCTTTAACAGTGAAGTGTCAACCCAGCCCTAACTCCTAGCTGTTCAGTGCAAGTAATAATTTTTAATGAGACAGTGTGCAATTAAGCAGTTATGGCTGTGGTACAACAATCCACCATGACATTATTTCTGAATTAGGCACTTTAAAAAGACATGTTCTACCACAATGGCCTCTGACATCAGCATTTTCAAAAAAAATGGTTTGCCACCTGATATCAAAACACAGAAATGTTAGCAATCTGTAAGCCCCTCTGTTCCTGGAGTCAAGAGAATGATCTATTGTTCCATCTTTCGGAACTCATATATATCTACCAAGTAAAACCTGAGATAACATCCAGCTATTAAGTGACAACCTGGCAAAATTTCAAGCCCCCATACACCCTGAGAATACTGCTGCCTATGCAGAACTGTTCAAAGAAACCCTATACAAGCATGCTAATTGCTGCATAGAGTCATCTGTACCCACTAGGAAAAAGTACAGAACCAACTAAAAAAAAACAAGCCACCCTGGTAGTATCACAAAATCAACAGGCTGTATAACAGAAGGAAGAAAATCATGGCAAAAATTAGGAGGTGCAGCACCAGCAGGATAAAAGCATTCTCATCAAACTAAACAAACAACTCATATAAAGTCTACCAAAGCCAAATTTGAGCTAGATTTGGCCTCTCAGGCCAAGGCCAACCACAAGGCATTCTTTATCTATGTCCAAAACCTCAAAGGCAATACACAATTGTGTTCAGAGCTTATTGTAAATGGAGCTACCTATACTAAGCCAGAAAATATAGCAAACCTATTGGCTAACAAATTCAGCTCCAACATTTCTCCTCTCTCCCCCTCAACCTTCACTCAGAAAATAACATCAAATATAAATCCCCCTGCTATCACTAGGGAACAGGTACTTAATGCTCTCTCTAAATCCAAGAACACTACATCAATGGGCCCAGACAATATCCCAGAATGCCTTCTAAATAGCATGAAACATGACCTATCAGGCCCTCTGGAATTGCTATTCATCTGTAGCCTCCAAATAGGCTTCATGCCCCATGAAATGAGAACAGCAACAGTCAGCCCTCTGCACAAAGGTGGGACAACTACAGATCCATAAGTCTCACTAGTCTTATATGCAAATCCATGGAAAGAATTATCACGGAAATGATCATTAATGGTATAGCAAACCTCCAGACTTTAGACCAAACCCAGTTTCATTTCATCAAGGGCAGGTCATGCCTACTCATCCTGGTGGACTTCTTTGAGATGGTCACCAAAGCAGTGGATGAGGGCAAAATGGTTCACACTGCTTACCTTGACTTGTCCAAGGCATTTGACACAATACCCCACTCAGGCATTGCTGACAAGCTCTGGAAGTTAGGCAGAAACCCGTATGTCACCCAGTGGACAGCCAACTGGCTCACAGACAGCACCCAAGAAGTTAGACTTCGGGAATTTACCTCTACAAAGAGGTCAGTCACAAGTGGAGTCCCTCAGGGATTGGTCTGAGGACAGCTCCTTTTTGGCATTTACTTCTCTGAGGTCAAGGCTAGTGTCAATGGTCTCTGTCTGACTAAATTTGCAGATGATTGCAAATTAGGAGCTGTATTGATTCCCACACCAGCACAAATACTCTCCATGAAGAGCTGACACAGAAAAACAACTTGTGTCAGAGCCATGGACTAAAACTAAATGCCAAGAAATGCATAATAGTATCCTTTGGAAAGTCATCCACTCTTGGTAACTATCATTCTGACAACATACCCCTTAGAGGTGACATAATAGTTAGGGATGTAGGGACACATATACACAATAATCTAGCCTTTGACCTTCACGTATCTACAGTAGTGAGGAAATCATTCTATGTTGCTCAACTTATAAACAAAGGTATGGCATCTGGGTCCAAGAAAGTCATTGATCCACTGTATTCATCATTCATCAGACATGTCATTGAGTACAATACCCCATTTGGTATGTACCTAACCAGACATATCCAACAACTGGAACATCTACAGAGGTTCCTCACTAAAAGAATACATGTTGTTAGTAAAATGTTCTCTGCAGACCACCTCAAGGCCCTATCCCTGTATTCTGTCTCCTACAGGCAATTGAGGGGAGATCTATGCCTGGCATACAGGGTATTGTCAGACCCCACTCTGATGGACCTCCTGCATATCCACAAAACAAACAGCACCAGAATTACCCGTTCTAAAGACTTAAACCTTACCTCTGATATAAACAGGATCTGCTGAAGAGACAGGTATGTTTCACAGAGACTACCCCTTCTCTGGAACAGGCTCCAGTTCCATGTGAAGCAGAGTACCTCTCTAACCCAATTCAAATGTAACTTGGACAATTGGATGGGGAACAGGAAATTCACCCTGGCTTGGCACTTATGTCTCTAATGGACACATTCAACCTGTAAATATTTCATCTCCCAAGCCCCTGCTTACACTTATTAAGGGTACCAGAACTTGTCAGAGATTTGGGATGCATAGCTAGGCTTAAAAAGCCTCTTGTGGTATTTAGCCTAGTAAACACCTATGAACCTATAATTGTACACTTATTTTAGTCTCTTGATGTCTGCCTTCAAATAAAAATAAAACAGTGACATGACGACAATTCTGGACACCACTTTTGGGAGCTCATCTGGGAAAACCTAAGGGACACCCCAGCCTTTGTGAAATACTAAATATTATTCCATACAGATAAAAGACTGAAGCTTTGAGATCCAGTTAGCACATGCAATGGAAAGAAAAGTATATTCTTAGAGACAAATAATAGCAACATTGAACTAGCAAGTTTGAAGAGGGGCTGGTGAGCTTGTCAGTAATTAAAATCCCAAGAAAAGAAGTGCTTTTGAAAGGTGGATAGAGATACAGAGCCCCTATGAGGAACTGTTTAAGCCAACTTATCCTTTTCAAATTTCTGCTATTGTCCAAGATATCATAGATGCAAAAGACAGAGACATATATCACATCTATGGAATAACTTGAGAAACAAGCCATATAGGTGTCTGAGGTAGAACAAAACCACCTACAATCTCACTGAGATGACAGTATCAAATGTAGCCTCTCTTCCACTTAGCAGAGTATGTCTGATGAATGTAAGACTTCTTTGTAGCATCAGACATTGAAAACTGTAACCAAGAAGATTGAAGCATGGGATTTAGGCTAAATTTTGAGCCTTGAGGTTGATCTGATTGTTCCACAGTCTTGGATTACTACTTTGTCTTGTAAGAGGATAGATAATTGAATGGCCAGGAACCTGAGAGCCAGAAGCCACACAGTGGCTCTGTTGGCTCTGAAGTTTGCAGTAAAACACAGAATCAAAGGAAGCATGAGTTATGCAGGAATCTTTGCAACCACAAGAGGGAGAATATATCCACCATCAACTTTTTGTTGGTCCTCTGAATTAAGCAGAACAGGGCTAGAGACACACTCTCCTGAGTGATGAATTGTTCAGCCTCCTGGGTGTCCTTCTGACCAAACTGGATCTAAAACCCTCATCAGGATCTATAGCATGGCTTGTTGCTGGAAGAGAGGTCATACCCTGAACTTGGTGGAGATAGTTCACCACATCAAACCCGATGACAAGGACTGACACCAGAAGATGATCTGTGAGTGAGTGGTGACTCTATTCCTATTGACAATCTACCACCAATTACAATGTTTACTTCATTGTGTGTGTGTGTGTGTGTGTGTGTGTGTGTGTGTGTGTGTGTGTGTGTGTGTGTGTGTGTGTGTGTGTGTAAAACAGTGATGACTGTAGCCACCATTAACTTTAAAAGACACAATATCATTTCAGCCTAAATCCTATGCTGTGTTATAATCCAAGATCCCAAAGTCATCACCTCTTGTCCTGTCTCATTTGGCAGGAATGAATGAGCTGATGAGTGTCCAACACTACTCCTATCTAGGCAATACCCTGCATTGAACCAAAAACAGAATTCTCAGAGTTTATAGAGATGCATAGAACTTGCAAACATGGGAGAGCACAAGCCAAAAATATTACCAGGGAATCCACAAGCAAGACCACCAAGAGACAGCTGTCTGGATAAGAGAACACACGCCACACATGGTGCAAGGCCACTGCTACAATAGCTAGCACTGTGGTAAATGTTCTGGGTACAGAATAGACATTAATTGGCAATAATTTGTACTGCAACTGAAGCCCACTCAGAGGCAAGAGAAGTACCATGAACACCAATGTCTCAAAAGGCAATATCACATCATATCCTGCGATGCCATCATCCTGTGGCAGCAGCTGAATGGCTCAATGGACAGTCATTATTTGTAACTTGAAATACTTTATGTATTTTTTTTCTCAACTGTTTTTATTGAAAATTTTAACAACAAAACATTAATATATGATAAACAGAAACATTATAAAACAAATATACATGTGTAAAAGAACAATAAACTACAATTAAAATAACTAGGTACAATGGTGTCTACTATAAAACAAAGCTTTTTAAACAAAAAAGAAATGTGATGAGTAGTTGTTAGTTAATTATTAAAGTCTGTTTATCCAGCATTTCTTTGAATTTCAACCATATATTATATGAAGAGGTGATTCTAGATGTTCTTGTCTTGATTGTAATAAGTTCAAGATGACTGACTTCAGTTGCCAAGTATACAAATTCCTTCATAGTAGGAGTAGTCTGATTCTTCCAGTTCTTGGTAATGACATTTTTTTTGCTAATGTTAAGATACCCCATAAAAGAGGGTATGTTATTTTTATGACTGAAGTGGGAACAGGTGTATTAAATAAAATAAGAGATTTGGTAAGCATACATGTATCATTAAAAACAAACTGTTAAGAGAGAATTCATATTATCCTAATACTTTTTAAGTTTTATACAGTCATAAGACATATGCTGCCAGACAGCTTTAACATTTAGTTTAACCCTTTAGCATCCTATGTCGTTATTATACATCAATTCAACGTAATGTGGTGTGATAAAGGTTCTATGTAAGAACTTACAAGAGAATATCCTCCAGCTTAGTGATGAAGTAGTTTGTTTTGAAGATTGGACTATTAGTTTTTTATCATCTTCACTTAGAGAGTTATTATTAACAAGTCTAAAGTAATCCCAATAGCTTTCCCTGTGACATACTGTTGATTTCTTATGTACCTTAGACATTTTAGATATTAGTCCCTTTCCAATTATATTTTGGTCCATTAGAATAATGAGTAACTCAATGAATATGAGAAAATAATTTTTAACTATTGGTTGCATTAGATTAAGCTTATGGTCAACTAATTGTTTACAGTTTTAAATTTCTAACCTCATGTCTTTGCTTAACTCAGACATATTAATGATATGGTCAACACTTTCTAACTTCCCATTCTGTAGTAATTGATACCAGTATAACCGTGTTTTGTCTTTAAATGTAGTCATTGTTGTTGAACTAAATGTATTAATACTATTTTGAGTATAGACAATTTGAAATACAAAGAAAATCCATGCTTTTTATTCAAGGTACCGGAAAATGAAATTTTAAAAGGAGGTTATTATCGTATTAATATAATAAGAACTAACTGATTTGTTTTTGTTTTTTATAAAATACTCTTTTACTAACAACTGAAATTTATTAGTAGCTATTTTAGTATAACATGATGTTAAATTATTGAATTTACACTAAATACCTCCCTGAATATCTTTCCATTTGGCATTATAATTATTTACCCAACAAATTATTGTCTTAACAATTGAAGATAATGAAGATAATACTAAATCTGGAAGGCCAATACCACCTAATGTCTACTCTCTAATGTGATAGTTTAAAGCCAATCTAGGCTTATTAGGATACCATAAAAAAATCTCATAAACAAAGAATTATACTCTTTTATATTTTGGGGGGCATGGAAGGGATAAAGATTGTATTAACTATAGAATTTTAGGAAGGATAATGTTGTTGCTGTGTCTTTCGGCTTTTCCCGGTTAGGGGTCGCCACAGCGGAACTCCGGTCCGCTAATGATTGGCAGTAGATTTTTACGTGCCGAGTTGCCAGCCCTGATGCACAACCTTCAACGAAGGTATGCCCATTCATGCATGCATGTCTCCACACAGAGGACACTCTAGCTGAGAATCGAACGGGACAACGTCTTGCTGTGAGGCGATCATTTTAATTAAGAAGAGTTCCATAGTGAAAAAAAATATTCCATTTATTAAGAGTTTGCTTTATGGAATTTAAGTTATTATTATAATTAAGGGTTGTTACATCTTTAATATTATCAGACAAGATTATCTTTAAGTAAGTGATTTTACCATCTTTCACAATGTATTTATCCAATTTCTTATCTATTTTATTAATATTATAATTAATTCTCATTAAAACTGAGTCCTGATTTCTTCTGGAATACTTCTGTTTCTTGGAATACTGCAATAACAGAAGAATTACAGTCAGGCAAAGTTAGTAGAATGTCATCTGCAAATAGGTGTATTTCCAGGACTAAATCATTATTTATTAGTATGCCTTTGATGTTTTTGTTTGATCTGATATAATTTACAAAAGGTTCCATAACTAGAGAAAAAGCAATGGGGACAAGGGACAACCCCGTTTAGTACCTTTAGTAATCATGATTGACTGAGAAGTATATGAGCCTAATTTAATGTATGCAAAGAAGTTTTCATACAGAAGTTTAATTGTAAGAAATTGTTTGAAAAATTACATTCCTCCAATAGTAATAGTAAGTACTCCCACTTAACTGAATCAAATGCACTATAATTTTTGAAGCTGCGAAATCTCCCATTCCAATGAGAACTAAAAAAAAAGGGGATGAGTAAAAACATGGCTTTTTTTCCAAAGCATATATATATATATATATATATATATATATATATATATATATCCATCTACAACCCCTTTTTCCTATTTTTGTACGTACATGGGGTCAGGGTGTCACTTCAACAGTGACAATCATCTACAGCCAAAGTTTACACTACTGGGTGGCTCTGTGTGTGTGTGTGTTTGTGTATATATATATCTATGTTGTTGTGTCTTTCAGCTTTTCCCGGTTAGGGGTCGCCAAAGCGGAACTCCGGTCCGCTAATGATTGGTAGTTGATTTTTACGTGCCGAGTTACCAGCCCTGAAGCACAACCTTCAACGAAGGTACGCCCATTCACGCATGTCCACACGCAGAAGACGCTCTAGCTGAGAATTGAACCGGACAGCGTCTTATTGTGAGGTAACAACGCTACCGCAGCACCACCACCGCGGGATATATATATATATATATATATATATATATATATATATATATGTATCATTATTCCAATTAACTTGAAACACCAGTTACATGTTCAGTCTCATAACATAAACAAATTAAAGAACAAACAAAAAGTTATTAGAAACTAAACTAATGAATAATAAATTAAATCATATACAGCCAGGAGATTTCATTGCTTTATCTCCTAGATACAACTGTGTTATATCACCAGATCATTCTGGCTACTGAAGAATTTAATTCAAACATTTTATCTCCACCCATGAGGAAATGCACAATGCCAAACCATGTCTAAAACTATCCTCACTATCATAATGGCATTCATGTGCCTACACTGCTAAAGTATTTGGCATATTCCTATTCTTCATATCCCATAAATGCTATTGTATTTGAAATTTAATGTCACATTTTATTTCATTAATTTACCACTTCTCTTCTGTGCAACCACACTTTATAACATATGCAAGCAGTGAAGATAAAAACTGATTTGACACATCTTCCCATTAACAGTGAATGCTTTATTCAATTTGACATATTTATGCACTCTACATGTCTTTCATTTAAACATTTCTAATAAACCCATTCTTTTTATTTCTCATAAATACAGTTTTACATAATAAAGGTTCTATAATCAAACCTCTTGTATAAGAAAAACTAGGAAGTTTAGGGAAAAAAAATTAAAATAATTTCATAAACATGAAATAAAAAATTAATTTCAGATCATAATATCTTTCAATTTCTTTTCATTATCAGAAAACAAAATCAGAAAATGTATATTTTAATACATTATATATATATATATATATATATATATATATATATATATATATAGACACACACACATTTTTTTTTCCATCGTAGACATGCAAAATTATTGTCCCTATGACACCCGACAAAGCTGAGTTTAGGATCACTACACTCATTACCATATGAATTTTTGTTTACATTTAAAAAAAAATTACCATATGAATTTTTGTCTACATTAAAAAAAAAGGTTCAGACTACCCTCTTTCCAGCAATCCTTTCTTGCTAGCATCTGTCATAGCAGGACATCCATCAGTAACTGTTGAGCATCTTTTCAACCTGATTAAGTCATCTAAAGGAAGTAAGTTCACCAAATGATGTGGGGGGTGAGCAAATTCAATATGAAAAATTTATTTGCTGATGTGCTTTTCCTGAATAAATAAGTTTCAATAACTTCTCCCACCCTGCGTTTCAAAGGTATGTCAAGAAAATGTATTTGTGTATCAGTAAAAGAAGAATTAATTTAATTTCCCATCTATTGTTATTCAAAACATTTTAAAAAATCTGCTTCATTTTTAGGAATATTACAGGCACTTGAGTCTCAAGTGCTCGAAAACCACTGACTCGAAGACAAGGACTTGTGCATCTTGTAGCTTGGCTAGGCTGCTGCTCTTGTTCAAACTCAAATATGAGTTCAGGCAAGCAGCTGTGAGAAGGGAGCGGGGGGGGAGGTTAGAGTTAGGGAGCAGAAAGGAAGTTTTCAGCTTAGGGAGTGGGAGGAGAGTTTTAGGGTTAGGGAGTGATCAGAAATTTAGGTTTAGGCCACGGGCTGGAGTTTCAGGTTTTGGGAGCAATCAGGGACTTTAGGGTTACGGCGGAGGAATGAAAGAGTGAGGACTCAGACAGGGAAATGGGAGGAAGTTTTAGGGTTAGAGTTCAGACACCAGTAGAGTTATATAGTTTTATAGTATTGGGTGTTGGTAGGGCTACAAAGAAATGGGAGTTTGGGTTAGTGGGATTTCCAGCACTTGTGGCAGTGAGGAGATGTGTCACTAGCTACTAGCACATGAGCATCTACAGCAGAACCTTCATTATCGTTTCCCTTACATGAAATTAAAATATCATCTATGCACCCAACATATTCAACATTATCTAACATAAACTTCTCCTTTAACATAAACTTCTTCTCTTACATCTAGAAACATGGCCCAGAATGTGAGAACTGTTAAAAGTAATGCCACTGGTAGGTGGTTCTCCATTGCCACATAGTGGAAATACAGAAGAAGATGCTTGTAAATGCCAGTTAAGCAAGACTGTCTTTTTAAGGGGCAGCCTGAGAGTGCTGTTCAGTTAAGTGACTTGCTTAGAGTCACACAGTTGGCAAACAGCAGCTATGGGAATCAAACCATGGACTGTAGGAGCTTAACAGCTCATAGCCTTAATCATTTGCACTAATTGCAAGACTAACCCAGTTAACAAATGCTAAATCATAACAAATAATATAATGGCTTGTTGTACTCAAATAAAATGTATTCAGAAATTCAAAATTAAACTTTGTGAAATGGCTTTTTTTATAAATGTTTCCAAAAATATACAGAGTATACAGTTTTCAACTTCTCCATGGATAATTTACAATTCCACTTTAATTCTGTTACTGGAATATCATCTTCTAGTTAAAAATAAAGAAAAAGCCAGTTATATAAATAATTTTAGTGACAATAGTCATGCATACATATTGTACTTTTACAAGTGTGTACACTGTTAAAGCTCAAGGGACTACATAAACAAACTGGTATTGAAGTCATAAACTAGCACAATGATAATATTTTGTTTTCTTATTTTATAAGGCAACTATTGTTGGGTTGCCTTGGTACTAAATAATTATCCCAGCTGGTGTAAGGACCAGATTAACTCAGAATGCCATGTTCTAGCTATTTCATACTATACAATGTGCACACTGTACATTTAGAGTATTCAGGTACTACCGGGATGATTAATGTCCTGTGCAAATTACCTGGCAGACAAAGCATAAAGTACAGAGTGACTCAATGTTCCCAATCAACTGTTCATCATCTTGACCACCTCCTGGTGCTAGAGCCACAGGGCATTTTAGCAAACATAGAGTAATCCAGCCTACGTATGCATGTATTTACTTCTAATTGTTTGTTTGTTGACTGGATAAGTGCACTGGTATAAGACCCTATTCCACCACAATCTGGGCCCAGAGGTAGTCACAATATTACATTTATATACAACAGGCAAGTATGAAGATAAATGACTCAGAAGAATAGTTAACAGTGTAACCATATAAGCAAAAATATAGTAAATAAGTAGGAAAAGGTATAGCAAAGATAATATATACATAAGTACACAACTGGTTAATATCTGTAAAAGTTAAGAGGAAATACAGTCAACATAAGCACAGCTGAGGCATAGGAAATAAATATTAGAGAACAGGTTTGACTTTGACAGTCGTGAGAAACAGAACACATAGTCATATTTAGTCCAGTAGAAAGGTATCAAAACAGGTAGTAGTAAATATGAGAAACTGACAGAAAAACACCGAGATATTTAATAAACATGATTTTATCCTCATTTCTTGAAGCAGGTACATTTGTATTGTTTGAACATGTAAAACAAAGCTTTTCTTGAAGATGGATAGATTGTTTGTTTCAGTAATGTCATTGGGTAGGCTGTTCCAAGTAGCACTTACAAGTTTGGTAAATGATTATTCACACACAACTAGGGGAAAAGTAGAATCTAAGTAATTTGAGTAATGAATTGGTTCTGAGAGAGTATTGTGAATCATGATGGTATAATATATGAACTATGGTGGATAGTACCTTTTTTTAAGAAGATTAAAGCTTAGGATATCAAATAGGTAGTTGAACCAAGCTGAGATAGGAAACCAATTTTCATTGCTGATGCTGTGGTGTTCAAAATAGCTAAATAAGTGGATAAATCATATATTTTATTTTCAGTCATTTGTACTACTGCTGTGTATTGATCTAAGAAAGGGCCTATAAAGTGTATATGCAAGGCTTGTGATTAAGCTATTCATAGCAGTAGAATATCCAATATCAGGAATAAGCAGGTGAAAGATTTTGTAAGCAACTTTGAGTTGCTGTAGGACTTTAGAGAAAGGTTATAGATATGCTCTTGGAAGGTGAGAGTGTTGTCTGGCAGTATCCTTAAATGGAGAGAATACCAAATGATGCTGTAACAGATTGTAAGAGAGATTTAGATAGTTTTTGATGTGCCAAAAATATCACACTGGATTTACTAGTACTGATAGCTAATTTATTGTTGGTTAACCAGTTTCAAATGGATGAGAAATCTGTTTACAATAATTAGCAATTTGTTCAGCTGAATCGCTGTGACATTATGATGCCTAAATGAGGCAAGTCTCAAGACTGACTGTTAATGTAGAGGGAGATAATAGTAATGAGACAAGCAGTGAATCTTCTGGAATGCCAGTAAAGATTGTTCCTGCGATAAAGCAAGAGTTTTGGCCATAAATAGTGAAGGTTCTATTGGGTAAGTAATTTCTGAACCAAGTGGATCTGTCAGTTTGTTTAGTAAGACATTGTGGTTGCCAGTTATGAAGAAAGATAGTGGCAGTAAGTCCTTTATCAATGCTAGAATAAATCTGCTTGGTTAGATCTGGGTGCTATATTTTTGGTCAAAAACCATGTTGTTTATTTTATTTTATTTGCATTTGTTTTCCGGGGTAGAGCAGTGATCTCCATGGAGGTGAGAATATTTATTGATCAGGACTACTCAACTCCCACAAGGAGGAGGACTGTGACATACCTCTCCAGAAGAGAGTCACAACCAATGGATATAAATACAAGCTTTTGTACTTGTTGATAATGAAAATTAAAATTCCAAAGAACAGAAAACTTTTTTTTGTCAGAGGAGGCCAAAACAGCTGTACCAACATTCCGACAGAGGACATCCAATGCGGGACTTGGAGAGAAGATAATAGGCAGGTGGAGAGACAGCAGGTGCAAAAAGTGCCAGCAGCTTAAATGAAGGAACTCTTTTTGCTGTTCAAAGTATTTAAAATAATGAGCTGACTTAAAGTAGACTTTACAAGAGGAAAGTAATAAAGGAGTAGCAATGTAAGTGATTTGCCAGCTTGCTCAGGTAAACCAGTACTGACAAAAGTTGTGTTGTAAATAATACAATAGATTAATATTGATAAGGAGTTGGATAAACAAAAGGAAAAATAAGTCATCTGGTACTGGAAATCATAACATAGGTATTTAAGCTGAGTAACATATAACAAGGAGGACTACGATCGAGATTAATAAAGGTAGAGAACATGGATTACCATGTGAATCAATAGTATATTTGAAGAAACAACCCAGAATGGAATGAGGTAGTAGTATAGCAAATCATGTGAGAGACAATAAAGCCAGAACAAAGGAGAAGTGGACTATATTATCATCCAAGGCTGTTGGATGAGATGACAGATGTAGCATCACGATTAGAAGAAAGTAAAGGAAATGCATTGGAGGGGCAGCTAGCAAAGGTGAGATCAAATAAGTTATGAGCAGCAGAAACCGAGTGTAATTAGTTCTGTTAATGCAATTACAGCAAACAGAAATGCAATTTCAATGGAAAGAGAATATAGAAGGTAGTTACATGGAAGAGTACAAACAAATGACTGAAGCCCCTCTTTCCAAGTGTTACTGTCACTTAACACTATTGTCTTGAATTTTCCTTAGTTATGTAATGTAGGAGTGTAGCAGTAAATTTAAATAACTAATTAGAACTGGGGGTGGTAGTATGTTGTACTACGATGGGGTATATATAACGTTTTTTTTTTAAAGTTCATGTACGTTTAAGTGAAGTAGGTATCAAAAACACACAATCAGAAAAGGTATGAGGTAAAGCTTCAGCTATGGAAATGAATGCTGGCACAAAAACAGTAAAGGAACCCATATTTACAGAGGATACTTTAATTTAGAGTCAAGCGCAACAAAATGACTGAAAACAAATGAGGGATATGCTAGTTGAAAGGATTCACAGTTGGTTGGGAAATGTTTTGAGGTGATAACATACTGCTGAGTAAACAGTTAGCAAGTATGACATGACAAATGAAAGGAAATGGGAAGGAAAAAGCTTATGTTTTAACAAGCTGCATATTCATATGAAGTAGTGTAGAGAGAGCTGCAATATGAAAAAGTAAGATGAATAGGAAAAATGGGGATTTGCAGACAGCAGAGAGAGAAAGGAAAGCATCTGCTGCTTATGATCATAAAAACTGAGAGGAGAAAGTAAGAAGAAAGGGCAAAACAATTTAAGAGTGGGTTGTAGGAAGGAACTGGAAAGAGATGGTTCATCTCACAACAAAGAGATGCACCTTCCCATGGGGTATGAGATGACTAATCCTTGCTTGGACTGGTTTTGAAAACCCATAACTTAGAAGCACATCAGTATACATACAGTTTTTGGATATTATTGAATACTGTAGGCACTGATGAGAAATGAAGAAATAAGTTACTCTGTGGGAGTAAAGGGATGCAGTGTCTGAAAATAGAGGTGAGTCAACCATAAGGGTCAAAAGAAAGAGTGAGAAAAGGACAGTACATGACAGGGGTTGTAAGAAAAGAAAGACAAAGTGGACAGTAACACCAAGGAAAGGCAGACTGTGAGATGAGATAGAAGGCAGAAAGGCAATGAGGAAAGGAAAAGAAAGGAAAGGAAGGAGACTATGGTAAGGCTGCAAATAATCACATGAAACATGTATGGTTAGTGAAATCCCATTAAGAATCAGAGAGTACTGAATATTGTTAAGAAGATGGGAACAAATATTACTTTACTGCAAGAAATGCATCTCACATAGGATGAACATCCTAAGCTGGCCAGGAAGGGTTATAACTTAGTGCATGCAAGCTACAAGGTTACATGGAGAAGGGGAATTGTGGCACTGATGAAGAAAGGAACTCCAGTTAAAATAGAAGGTACAACAGAAGGCAAGGAAGGATACATGGAAGAACAGAAAGGTACACTGCAGTTAAAAAGGATAACAATGGTCTTAGAGTCTTTCCCTACAAAGATAATAGTAAAATAAATAAAACAGAAAAAATACTTTCAGAAATTAATTGCGCTAGTAGCAGGGAACAGAAGTATATTTTTACCGAGGCTGGAATGATGGAAGAACAAACAAGTAAGGCTCACTAAAGAAGAAAAGCCCATTAGAGGTTTGCTGAAATCCATGGGCCTGACAGATATGTGATACATTTCTAGATGGTGATGGCATTCCCAATGATGTATGGGAGAAAGGTTAAACAAAGATAATATCATTTTGGACCAAACTTTTCAATACAGTACTAAGTAATGGTCTTATAAATGAGTCATAGAATAAAGGGATAATAGCTGTCATTCCAAAAGCATGACCCCACTAATGTTGTTTCATAGTACCCATCACAATATTAAGTCACAATTACATTTTTATGACTATAATGTCTGCAAGGCTGGCACCTATAATCACCAAAGTGATAGAAGGCAATCTGTGTGGATTTGTGTTGGGGCAGAAAAACTTTTGATAATATTTTACAGATGATGATGATACAGTAAGCATTTAGAGATTGCGGAGATCTTGTGATAATTTTGATAGATGGTAAGATGGTATTTGATAGGGTAGAATAGCAGATCCCATTTATGGCATTAGATTCACCCCCATGTTTCTAAAACCATTGTACTTCTGAGATTAAGTAAAAATGAATGTATTTGGGGCTTATCAGAAACAATAAGGATATCTGGGGGCACAGCAGGATTATCCTCTCTCTTCTCTACTCTTTGCTTTGTAGTTGGACCCACCTTGAGATAAGTTGCGGAGATTTGGAAATGAAAGTGGCAATAGATGTGGATGACATATTGTTAACACTGCAGAAGCCAGAGATCATGTATTTATAAAGTTATCAAGGAAGAAGATAAACAGAGTAAAAACAAGGTGATTTGGATAAATTTAACATATATGCAGGAACTGCAGAGATTTTACCTTAGAATAAGGGTCGAGGATGTGATAAAATACTTGGGACTTTGTCTAGCACAAACATACAATGAATGCAAAATAATATATCATGAGATCTTAAATGATATTAAAAAGAAAAGCTTAGTAGATGAAAGCTAATAAACTTCAAGTTTAATCAAATGGTACAGGTAATGCATTACCACATAGTACTACATGTATTATATCTAGAACAATCTTTTTGGCACCCTCAAAATAAACAGATACTGATAAAGCTGAAAGACTAGAGGTGGAACTTTTTTGTGGGGAGATCAAAAACCTATTGTAAATTAGGAAAGAGTGATGTTATTGAAAAAGTAAGGGGATGTGGGAGTACCAACCAATGAAAATAAATAAAAACACTATACTGTCCATATGGACTAAGACTGACATGGTAAGGTACTCTGACAAATGGAAGCATGTACAGCACAACTTTCTATGGTTAGGTAAGAATAACATGGTAGGTGACAGGGGGAGAGGGGGACAAAGTATGTCCTAGTCTATATTAGATATAGTAAGCAAAGAATTAGAAGATATTTCAAATTGGGGAACTGAAAGTATGGAGGTAAGATATTCTTCCAATATGGGAAGGGAAACATGATAGTAATGGAGAAATACCAGATGACAGATAGTGAAGCCAAAAGACAGGAGTTAATTATTGGAAGCAGATAATGGTGGAAGAAAGAATAATGAAATGGAGTGAAGTTAGTATAAAGCATGATATCCCGAAGGAGAGCTTTCTAGATATCAATTTCTGAGAGGAAATGAGAAAAAAGAATACAAAGAAATAGGAGGAGGACTGGCCAGGGTTAGTGAAATAGACATAAACAAAGTAATTTAAATAGAGGGATCTTAGCACAAATATATAAGAATTATACAAGAGAAGAATAGGTAATTGGTAAATAAAATGTGACAGGAATGGAGGAGGATGTTAGAATTTGAAATAGATGAGGAGAATTGGGTGGAACTGTGTGACATACCAAGGACAGCCATTACATTCAGGAAATTTAGAGCATTTGCTTGGATGTGTTTACAATAGTATTTTTTCACTCTGAAGAAATGAAACAGAATATTTCCTGCAGTTAGTCGCAGATGGTGCTGCAATATGAATCAAACGAGGGACAGGACACATACATTTTTGTTCTGTAATGATGATTTATCAAAGTCCACAGAGAATTTAGAGAAATTGGTAAGTGAAACAGATGAGTGAATAGAATTATTCCCATTGGATTGGTATTTTTGGGGGGTGCAAGTAAACGAGGAAATAGGCAATAAAGTAGAAGATCTAGTTTAAGTAATATTGCTGATGGCAAAAAGTGATGACAAGGAGGCGGAAAAATAAGGAAAGTCCCACTATAAAAAAACTGATAGCATTAGTAGAAGAATTTAGAGAAGAAGAAGATATACAAGCAAGGTAGGGTAGGAAATGGTTTGTAGACTGCTAGCTGCCCTGGTTATCATAGTTGGATAGAAGAGATGGCACTGAGTACAAAACTAGGAATTTTGAAACATCCACATATTTGGTAGTGCTTTATCAGAGTTCTACTATAAGCACTTGAGTCCCAAGTGCTTGAAACCTGTTGTTGCATGGGGTAACAGCAAGAGAGGGTTTTAGGATTAGGAAGTAGGAAGGGAGTTCTAGGGTTAGGGAGTGATCAGAGAATTTAGGCTTGAAGGTTGGAATTTTAGAGTTAGGGACTGAGAATGGAGTTTTAGGATTAGAGAGGTATCTGGGAATTAAGATTTAGGGAGATGTTGGAGTTTTAGGTTTAGTAAGTGAGAAGGGAATTTTAGGGTTAGGAAGTGATCCTGGAATTTAGGTTTGGGGCAGAGTTTTAGATTTAGAGAACAGGAAAGGAGTTTTAGAGTTACGGAGCAATCAGGAACTATTGTGTTAGAGAGGGTAACTGGAGTTTTAGGGTTAAGGACCAGGGATTTGGGTTGGGAACATACCTCTCAACTGTCCAGATTTTTGCAGAATGTCTTGATTTTTGCCTCATATTTCTGGTTTATTTGTCATTTTTTTGTTTTTGTTTTTTCTGGTAAGTATTTCAGGATTGACATCACTAAATAATGGCATATATTTGTAGTCTTCAGAAATGCTTGCTAACACAAAACATGCTATTCTAGCAACTTGCTAAGTTTATAAGAGCAATACATAAAATCTGTTCCTATTTTAGGGCCTTTGTCCCTCATTATTATAGGCTTTTTCAAGATTTCTTGAGATAAAAGGTTGATAGTTATTGTCTTGGGAGCAGGGTGGGAGTTTTAGCTTTAGGATTTAGGTTGTGGTAAGGCTATGTACTATATAGGAGTGAGTGTTGGGAAGGTTATGCAGAAAAGTACAGCTGTGTACTCTTACCATAAATGTAGATGTTTGAGTGTGTTCACTGTTGCAGTCATGACTGTAAGGTTCTTCCTGCCAGCAGCAGCCCTCGATCGGCCAGAATCCCAAAGTCTGGATTGGGCGTCAGCTGAGGTCGCTTTTATCCTGACATCAATGCACCAGGAAGTATGAAGACCGCAGCCGACACCATTACCCCAGTTTTTCTTGCCCCAGATGTCAGGTGCCCAAAACCTCAGCAGCCAAAATACCTCATAACAGACAATACTCAAAGAAAAAACAAAAGAGGGGGTAGGAGGGAGGGTAACTCAGACTGAAACAGTGAACACACTCGAACATCTACATTTATGGTAAGAGTACACAACTGTACTATGTCCTTCGTGGTTCACTGCTGCAGTCATGACTGTAGGGTTGAGTCCCAAAGCTAAGAAAGGGTGGCTGAAGGAGAAACAGAAGGAGAGGCCACAAAACCTTGCAAAACTGCAGAAGCAGCAGTAGCCCAGGTAGAATGAGTCCTAATATTAACAGGAACTGGATTGCCATGAAAGGAGTAACAGAACTTGATGCAGTGGGCAATCCACTTAGAAATAGTTTGCTTAGTGATTGCTTTAAGCGACAAACAATTGGTCAGATTTCCTGAATATCTTGGTCCTGTCCAGGTAAAAACGAAGCTGCCTGTGCACGTCCAAAGAGTGCAAAAGACTTTCTTCCTCACTTTGAGGATTAGGATAAAAAGTAGGCAAATGAATAGTCTGATTCAAGGCCACTGCCGAAACCACCTTAGGCATAAAGGTGGGATTAGTCCTTAGGGATACCCTGTCCTGATGAAAAATAATGAAGGGTTCCACAGCCATGAGTGCTTGCAATTCCAAAATTCTTCTAGCAGAGGTTATAGCTAAAAGAAAAGCAGTTTTCCAAGACAAAAATTTTAAATCTGTGGAAGCTGCAGGTTCAAAAGGAGACAAGGTTAATTTTTCCAAAACATAGTTAAGATCCCAAGTGGGAACAGGTGCTCTTATAGGGGGCTGAACATTCTTAGCCCCTCTAAGAAATTGTTTAAGTAATGGATGAGAAAAAATCGGAGGATCCGTATTGTAATGTGCAGAAATAGCAGAAGCATGAAGCTTAACAGATGAAAAAGATAGGCCCATATGTAACAACTCTGCCAGATAATTTAAAATCAGAGGAATATTCAGAACAGTAGAATCACCACCTTGGACTTGATTCCAGGAGCAAAATCTTTTCCATTTACCTGCATAAGATTTCCTAGTGCTGGGCCGTCCAGCTTCAAGGATTACATCCAATACCTGTTTGGAAAGAGTAGAGGTGTTTACAGACCCTGGATCCGCCAGGCAGCTAGATTCAGAGTTTTGACATGACTGTGCAGGATCCAGCTGTCCTGTTGAGACAGTAGATGAGGGATTTGAGGCAGAATCCAGGGAGGCTCCTGAACTAGGTTCATCAGAGTGGAATAGCAGAATTGTCGAGGCGGGAGCCAGTAAAATCATTTGCAGTCTGTCCTGTTTTATCTTCAGAAGTACCCGAGGTAGAAGAGGAAAAGGAGGAAAAGCATATACTGAGAGGTGTTTCCAACTGAATGAGAGGGCATCCACTTGCCATGCTAGTTTGTGGTAGGTCCTGGTGCAGAATGTTGGAAGTTGATGATTCTGAGGGGATGCAAAAAGATCTATGTCCGGACATCCCCATGCCTGTACTATCATCCTGAATATCCAAGCATCCAACATCCATTCGTGTGGATCCAAAAGTGTCCTGCTCAATGTGTCTGCCAGAGTGTTGTCTTATCCTGGCAGGAATTGTGCCTGTAAGTGGACTCTGCAGGTCAGTGCAGTGTACCACAGAGCCATGGCTAACCTGCACAGGGGGTAAGAGTGTTGTCTGTCTTTATCAACAATTGCCCTGGTAGAAGAAAGTCCCTGAAGGCTATCAGAGCATTCTGTACAGCAAGCATCTCCTTCAAATTTATGTGCAGGTGAATTTGCTCCTTTGTCCAAACACCCTGAAGACATCTCCTGTGCATGTGGGCTCCCCAGGCATAATCTGAAGCATCCGTTGTCAGAACTTGGTTGGTTGGTGGAGGACAAAAAGGCCTCCCCTTGTTCTGGAGACAGGCTTCGGCCCACCAAAGAAACTCTTGCTGTAGACAAGGCAAAATCGTGATCACTGTTTCCAAACTGTGGTAATGCTGAGACCACACACTCTTGAGGTACCACTGTAGTTTCCTCATATGCAGTCTTGCATATGGTATTAGGAGAATGCAGGAAGTCATGTAACCTAAAGCCTGCAGAACCTTTCTTGCAGTCAACTGTTTCATTGAAGCCAGGTATTGGAAAGAAGATGCCAGTTGCGCTGCTTTGTCTGGTGTCAAGGAAGCCATCTGGGTTGTAGTACTCAGAAGAGCACCCAGGAAAGTAATTTGTTGTGTGGGCACCAGATTTGACTTCTTTAGATTCACTGTGAATCCGAGGTACTGTAGAAGATACTGCACAAAAACTAGATGCTGAAGTAGAGTGTCTTTGTCGTCTGCTTGAATAAGACAGTTGTCCGGATAAGGGTATATTTGAATCCCCTTCTGTCTGCAAAATGCCATTACTGGTGCCAGGCACTTTGTAAAGACCCTGGGCACAGTAGATAAGCCAAAAGGCAGCACGGAGAACTGGTAATGCTTCGAGCCCGCTTTGAATCTCAGATACCTTCTGCACTCTCGCCTTATAGGAATATGTAGGTAAGCTTCCTTTAAGTCCAGAGTCACCATCCAAGCGTTCTTGCCCAACATAGGCAGCAGCTGCTGCAGAGTGAGCATCCTGAATTTTGGTACATCTAGGAAGGTGTTTAGTATGGAAAGGTCCAGGATTGGTCTCCACGAATTTTGCTTCCTGGGTACCAGGAAAAGTCTTGAATAAAAACCTTGCCCTATTTCTAAATTTGGTACCAATTCTATGGCCCTCATAGCTAAGAGGGACTGTACCTGCAGTTGTGCCTCTGCCCATTGATGATTTGGCAGATCTGGCCAACCGTTCAGTTTTGGCAAGGTGTGGAAATTAAATCTGTAACCTCTTGAGACTATGTCCAGAACCCATTTGTCCCGGGTTATGCGGCCCCGATTTTGATAAAAAAGAGAAATCTTTCCTCCCAAAGGTGCTTCCAGGACAGGAGCCCCTGTAACCAGAAAGGGAGAGTCATAAAGACTGTTTCCGGTAGGGCTGAGACTTATCTTTACCTCCTTTGGGAGAGGGGGCAGTCCACTGCCTATTCCTAAAAAGGGTTTGTGCCTGCCCCTACCTCTGGAACACCTGAATCTGCTTCACTGAGGCCTGTCCGAGCTTGGAAAGGACCAAGGTTTAGCTGGCCAGTGCCTGCTAAATCTAGGAGGTTGCACCTGTAGAAAATCCTTAACCGTCTGCATAGATTTGGCTTTGTCCTCCATTTTCTATAATACCTCTTCAGCTTTGGCCCCAAACAAAACATCATGCTGCAAAGGAGCATCCAAAAGTTTGGCTTTAACCTGATCCGGCAAGCTCTGTTCCTTTAACCAAGCATGTCTTCTAATAACTGCGCCAGTTGTAGCAGCCCTACAAGAAGCTTCCAAAGAATCAAAACCACAAATCAGGGTATGTTTACCCGCTTGTTCAATAGCATGCAATAAATCCTGTAACTCCTTATCATCCACACCAATAGAAACAGCTGAATCTTTTGTTTAAATACAGACAAAAGGTATTGCTGATACTTCAGCATATGAAATTGACAGTTCAAAGCTCTAATAGACAATGTAGCAGAAGTATAAACTTTTTTACCCCATCTTTCCAAAGCCCTGGACTCTCGGTCAGAGGGAATAGGATGATTAGCAGAGGCCGCTTTAACACCCTTAGGGCCCTGAGAAATTGTTTCCGGATCAGGTGAAAGATTCTTAAAAAGAAACTTGTGAGAATCTGGAACCCTATAATACCTATCTGGTTAGACCGGAGCAGGGGGAAAAGAATCAGGAGAGAGGGAAGCTTCTGAAAAAACATCATCTACAATGCCCAATACAGGGGGAATAGCAAGAGGCGTATGCTGAGGGAGAAGAAGAAAATCCCTAAGCCTTTTCTTGGTTTCAGAGAATTCCTGCCCTTCCCAGTGAAAATGCTCCCTCACAGCATGCAAAGTTTCACCAAAAGAATAATCCTCAGGAGGAGAGGCTGAAATAAAGGAATCTTCAGCATCAGAATCCTCATAAGGAGGAAAGGAACAATCCTGCTCAAGGGAAGAAGCAGAAGAAACAGAAATTTGGTCTGAAAAATCATAATCGGACTGTAATCTAGGCTTTTTGTCAGGAGGGGGATGAGAACCCCTGATCATAAATAACAAATCTTCAGCCATCCTAAGCATCTGCCTTTGAGGCCTAGGACCCTGATCAAAAGGTGTCTGTGCTTGCCATTTCTTTTTAGCTGGAGCCGTAGTCATTGTCTTAGAATGCAAAACTGAATCCATATTTACATGAAGCTGTGAAGGCTTGAAAACTCCCTCAGAAGCCGGTACCTGCCTACCAGCTCTGGACCCAACTGAGGGAGTAGTATCCGAAGGTCCATTCCCTGGCAATTCTGAAGGCCCCATCAGCTCCACACCGAAGTTGGTACAGGCAATTGGTCCAAAAGAGGCGGATGACAGGGGCTGCAAAGGCACCTCACCAACAAACCAGCAACTGGCAATAACTGAGTAATATCCTCTGCTTTGGACCTCGGAGGCCTGTCTTTATCTTTGCGCCTCTTACACACACCAGAAGCCGGAAAAGAATCCGAAGACATATTATAATTAAACCTTTTACCAAAATAGTAGAAGGCAAAGTTGTACCTATGCCTAATAGTACGCTGATTAAATCTAGCACAAAACCCACAATTAGCAACGTCGTGGTCAGGCCCCAGGCAGGGAGGGAATACAACAGCAGTGAAAATCCCTATGAGGTATTTGTTTCCCACAAGAAATACAATTATTAACTTTTTCTGACATCTGACTGGAGCAAGAAAAAGACCTCCCCAATGGGGTACTTATCTTATAAAATGAAAAATCCTGGAAGTAAATCCAAAAACAGACAGGAGTAGGCCGACTGGCATTAGCGAACTGCTCAGGGCACCTTGCGGCAAGAAAGACTGGGGTAATGGCGTCGGCTGAGGTCTTTATACTTCCTGGCGCATTGATGTCAGGATAAAAGTGACCTCAGCTGATGCCCAATCCAGACTTTGGGATTCTGGCCGATCGAGGACTGCTGCTGGCTGGAAGAATCCTACAGTCATGACTGCAACAGTGAACCACGAAGGACATCAGGAGATCAAGATAGTGAGAGTTCAGGCACTTGCCTTTTCGAACAAGTGGCAGAGACCAGGTATGTTGTAAGCTGTAACATGCAAGCACCTATAGTAGACCACTTTATCAGTTTTTTTTAAATGTTATGAAGCAATAATCAACAAAGACAGACACATCTGAATCTCTTTTGCATCCTTGTATATTATAGTCCTAAAACTGTTCTTTCAGTTTTTTTGACAATAGTTATACAGAGGAGTAATTTCTACAGCAGAAACTGAAAAAACAAGATATATATATATATATATATATATATATATATATATATATATATATATATATATATATATATATATATAGATATATATATAGATATATATAGATATATATATAGATATAGATATATACACATATATATCTATAGCTATCTATCTATATAATATATATATAGATATATAAAATCTTTCCATGACATTCTACACAATCCAAATCTGCCAGCAGCACAATAGCTACTACTTTTAATTTTCTTCTAATATTGCATGATATTGTTTTCTTGGAAAGCTATGCCCCACTATTTCCTGTAAAACCAAAACTCTATTCACTTACAATGAAAATAGTGAGGAATGCTGTTAAATCTGAGAATCCACAGTAAATATTTCAGTGACTGGTATGCATTAACTGTTATATATTTATTTCCTACATATGCGTTAACTCCATTTGTAAAAACATTCTTGCAAAAGGGTAAAGAAATAATTGAAATAACATAGCCTTTTTTAAAAGTGCTATTTTGTATTTTTCAGGTCCTGTCTTTCTACCACCATCCTTTCCTGGGTCAGACAAGGTATCATGTTTTCTGATATGCAAAGCTCATCTTATTTGTGAAGTTGATTTCTGTGGTTATCAGGGTTCTTTGTATTCAAACTCTAAAAGGCTCAACAGTGTACTGTTGTGGGGAAGGAAAGAATGCAGCTATACATGACAACACTCAAAGAGCTGTGAATTTTGAACCTGGGTAGCTTTTTGACTTCAATGAGTGTTAAATACACAAGAGCTATAGGTACCTTGCCACATGAGTTTTCCTTGACCAAACTTTCAAAAGGGGTAGGCAAAAATGATACAAAAGCAAGAGAAGTGAATTCCTAAAGAATATATCATGATACTTCATTTGGCTCCCAGATGCAGGCCACTGAGGAAGCTGACTAGGATAGATATGCCACAGTGGAGAAAAACTAGTAAGTTGCTTTTAATATATACATGGAGGAAAATACACTTTGAGGAAATGAAATAAGTTTAGTGCATAGTTGTCCTTTAATAATCCAGTTATGTGTAAGCGAACACTCAAGTAGAATTCCATAAATGATGCTCGCAGAATACCACTAATTTCAATTTCACTATTAAATGGATTTAGTAATTTACTAGGTTATTCCTCCCAAAAACAGACACAAAACACAGTTTAGAAGTAAAGTCTACTGCTGAGTAAAAATAAAATCAAAATTAGTGGAACTCTGTAAACCACATATACTGTATCTTATTGCTGGTCAGTCCTTTGTCACTCTGCAACTTTAAGGACTTGACTTGGGAAGAAAAACCATCAATGAACTCTTAGCAGACTTAATAGCAAACATAAATAAGATGGAAGATAACACATCCCTGCCTTACTCTACTCCTCTCCCTGAAGAAAGGATATCCATGTATTATTCTCCTTCCTGAACACAGGACTTCCCTGTCCTATTCTAATTCCTACAGATCGTATACCCTTGTCTTATTTATCTTCCCAAAGAAAGGACATCCTCGTGTTATTTCTCTTCCTGAAGAACGAGCTTCCCTGCCTTATTCCTTTTCCTGAAGAAAGGACATCCCTGTGATATTCCCCTACCTAAAGTCAAAACATTCCTGCCTTATTCCAGTTCATGCAGATAGAATATTCCTGATGTATTTTGCTTCTTAAACACAGGACATCCTTACCTTATTTCCCTTCCTTAAAACAGGATATCCCTGCCTTACTCCTATTCCTGAAGACAGCACATTTATAATTTATTCCACTTAATGAAGACAGGGCATCCTTGTCTTACTCCCACACCTAGTCTGAAGGTAGCTCATCCACAAAGTTGTCAAAGATTTGTGAAGTAAATTTTATGAACAATTCATCACTATCTTAAGAAAAATGCAAGTAAAAATGACACCCTGCCAAGGCTCTTCAAATGTAGTTCCACAAGACAGAGGATTTCTACAGATCAGACATTACTGCTGCTCACTCCTCTCCTTTGATCATATGTTACTGCAGCACAGTCCTCATCTTTGATCAGACATTACTGCAGCACAACCCTCACCTTTGATTAGACATTACTGCAGCACAATCCTCTCCTTCAATCAGACATTACTGCTGCACAATTCTCTCCTTTGATCAAGCATTACTGCAGCACAGTCCTTACCTTCAAGCAAACATTACTGCTGCACAGTCTTGTCCTTCAATCAGACATTACTGCTGCACAGTCCTCTACTTTGATCAGCACAATCCTCGCCTTCAATCAGATGTTACTGCTGCACAGTCCTCTGTTTTGATGAGATGTTAATAAAGCACAGTCCTCACCTTTGATCAGACAGTACCGCAGCACAGTCCCCTCCTTCAAACAGGCATTACTGCAGCACAGTCCTCTCCTTCAAACAGACATTACTGCTGCACATCCTCTCCTTTGTTCCGACAATGCTGCAGCACAATCCTCGCCTTCAACCAGACATTACCATAGCACAGTCCCCTCCTTCAAACAGACATTGCTGCAGCACAGTCCTCTCCTTCAAATAGACATTACTGCTGCACAGTCCTCTCCTTTGATCAGATGCTACTGCAGCATAATCTTCGCCTTTCATCAGACATTACTGCTGCACAGTCCTCTCCTTTGATCAGATGCTACTGCAGCATAATCTTCGCCTTTCATCAGACATTACTGCAGCACAGTAGTCCTCTCCTTTGAAAAGACATTACTGCAGCACAGTCCACTCTTTTGAACAGACATTACGGCAGCACAGTCCTCTCTTCTGAACAGACATTACTGCAGCACAGTCCTCTCCTTTGAACACACATTACTGCTGCACAGTCCTCTCCTTTGATCAGATGCTACTGCAGCATAATCTTCGCCTTTCATCAGACATTACTGCAGCACAGTAGTCCTCTCCTTTGAAAAGACATTACTGCAGCACAGTCCACTCTTTTGAACAGACATTACGGCAGCACAGTCCTCTCCTTTGAACAGACATTATTGATGCACAGTACTCTCCTTCAGTCAGACATTTCTGCAACCCAGTCCTCTCCTTCAACAGACATTACTGCAGCACAGTTCTCTCCTGTGATCGGATATTGCTGCAACACAGTCCTCTCCTTCAAACAGACATTACTGCTGCACAGTTCTCTCCCTCAATCAGACATTACTGCAGCACAGTCCTTGCCTTCTCCTATTCTGTGTACCCAGTCTTGCACTTGCCACCAGCTATCCAGTGATCTTTACTGCTCCACAAAACCAGTTTGTCAGAATAACTAGACTGTGCAATACCTTCTCTCAAGATAACGTACAGATATTTTGGCAAAACTCTACTAATGATTTACTGGCACAGTGATTACCTGATGCTTCACAATGCCTGGTACAGTTTGATTCTCAGCTAGGGTGCCTTCTCTGTGGAGTGTATCTGTCCTTCAGCCATGTTGATTTTCATTAAATGCTCTATCTTGTTCTTACCTCCAAAATACATGATATAAGTGTGGATGCTGTGTGTGCATCAGTGTATACACTGCAATAGACTGGTATTTGGTTCAGGATCATTTTTTTGCCTTGTGTCCACTGAGGACAGACTTCAGTTATCTAGTGAATCTGAACTGCTTCAAGCAGGTAATCTGATAATGAATAAATTAGCCTTTTATCAATATTCAAGAGCAAGTTTGGTATATGATTGGTTTTATTAGGATTATGTTCCCTTCTTTAGTTACTGATATGATTAGAACATTGTTCAGATGAGTTAACAGGACATGAGCAGACATTTTTTTAATATCTTATGCAATGATTCTACAACAGAAAATGAAAAAATGCTTATGTACCCTGGTAGGCAGCATGTGCTCACCTGAGACCTTACCCTGAGCCAGGAACACAATGTCTTTCCTTACCTGTATCACTGACACTGGGCTTTCCAGCTTCACCCTCTGGCTTTACATAATCTGCAGTAGTTCTGAGAGAAAATGCTCTCAGTCTCTTTCCATGGCACTGTCCTCTTACCTTTATTGACACAGTTTTTCATCTAGCCAACCAGTGACCCTGCAAACAGCTGCTGCCATCCACAGACTTTATTAAGCAAGTAGGGAGCAAAAGAAGATTATTAGGCCCCTCTTCTGCATCAAACACACACACACAGACATGCACGCACACACACACACACACACACACACACACACACACACGCATGCATGCACGCAAACACACCCACACCCCCCCCACACACACACACACACACACACACACACACACACACACACACACACACACACACACACACACACACACACACACACACACACACACACCTACAGGCAATCTGGAAGAGCATTTGTTTATGTATGGCATGTATTTGGGATGTGGAAGAAAATTAAAAACACACATAAAAAATACAAAATAAAGGAGATATGCAGACTGTGTGTGGAAGGCATCCCATCTGAGAACCAAACTATGAAAAAATGTTGTAAGGCAGCAATGATAACTACTTCCCCACTGTGCCTTGCAGTATTCTTTTCTTTTTTTAAGTCATGCCTACATCTGTTCATTGTAATTGAAATGTTCAAGGCAGAAAGCCACTGTACTCTCCAACCCATTTTACATAAAAAGAACTGGAAGTGCGTCTGATGTTACCATCTCATAGCTCTTTACTTCCTGTACCTTTACTGACATGAAGCCCAATCTGTTCCCATGCCTGGACCTGAGTCTCCACATGTTAACAAGCCTGAGTCACTCCATCTCATTGTCAGCCATCTCTGGAGCCTCATCTGACTTTCTCCACTTCCACCACTTTCATCTAATATGCAATTCAAAACAAAGATGAAGTCTCACATACAGACTGTATTTGAATCTTCCCCTATCTTTATTACTTTATAGTTGCTTAAATGAGGAAGGAAAAATAATTCTACCTAGTTAGCAATATTAAGCTTATTTAACATTCTGCCTCCCCTCTATCTTTACCTTTACCCCTTACCATTTTTCCACTGGCTGTCCCATGCCTTCTTGAATACCTCTGTAGATTCCCTGGCCATTCCATGGATCTATAACCCTTTTTGTTGAAAAAAAAAGATCAAGGGAGTGGTTAGTTCCAACAATCTTCTGCCTATGGATCCTACTTTTATCCTCTATCCATCATGTTCAAAATTATCTTTTAACATCTCCCCAAAGTGATGTTTTGCACCAACATCATGCCCCCCCCCCCCTTGTCTCTTCTCGTCTAAAGAGGGAAGAGCTCTAGCTCTTCTAGCTTTTGGTGATATAACCTCCACCCAGTTCTACAGATCTTTCTGGTAACTTTCCTTTGGATTTCTTCCAGCAGCACAATGTCCTTTTCATAATATGCCCTCCAGAACTGCACACAGTATTTGAGGTATGGTCTGAAAAAGGCCCCGTAGACTGGAAACATTGCCTTTTACTTCCAGAGTCTGTCCTCTAAGAATGAACCCCAGCATTCTGCTTCCTACTGTCACTGCCCTCTCACTCCACCTCAGGTAGTTCAATCCACATATGATCAACACCCCAAGGCCCTTGGTGGTTTCTAAGGGAGGGTTGTAGTAGAACACTGCCTGCTCTGCTCCAGTCACAATTCCCATGCAAATTAAGATGTGTTTACCACACCAATCACAATACATTCCCACCCTCCCTTAGAAACCACCAAACAGTATTCTATGACTTATCCTACTTTTGCATTTCCCCTTTGATAGAACAATATATAAAGAGTAGAAAAAAATACACTGTTCAGAAACATTTCTGTAGATCTGAGGAAACCCATGTAATCTGTGTGTAAGTGCTCATCTTATGCTGACTTGGATATTTTTTATGCTGGAATAAAACTTTTCACAGGCCAAGAAGAAGCAAACTTGTGGAAATCATTCTGATAAAAAATACTGAATTAGTTTAACTTCTAGAAACTCTGCTTAGCCAACTGATTTTCCTGTTATTTATGTATTATCTCTGAATTAAATTTCTTTTAGAGCTGTGTTTGTTGGTCCCCAACTATAGATGGGGTTGGGATTCTTAGTAGCACTCATCAGATGGACAGTCTAGTCTACCCTCTAACCAAAGACTCACCTACCAAGAGAATGAATGGGGTGATGAAATCCCCTGGACAAGTACAAGTGTGTACAGTTTCTGCCCCAGAAAGATCAAATGAGTTAACTGGCACAAGAAGAAAAGCCACTGGGCAAGTCATGGAATAAAAAGGAAAAAAGAGTAATGAAAAACTATCCCCTCCCAGATAAAACCTTTTAAGATCACTAACCCCTGCTTTACTTGTTTATTTATGTATGTATGGATTTAATTACTTTTACCGGTATATTAGGCTGGTACATAACGGTTGAAAATAAAGACAATTCTTTAATTACAAAAAGCACAGACAAATGTTTCATTTGCAACATATGCAGATATATTCAGGAAGGTCTGCATCTATACTGTGCTAATACTGCCAAGATTTATGAGCCAGCAGGGTATTATAATTGTACATCTGAATATGTGGTATACATGGATACTTGTTTATGATTCATTTTACATAGGAAAAGCTAACAGGAAGCTATACAACAGGGTGTATGAGCATGTCAATGTAATTAAAAATATTAAGATTTTAAATACATTGTATAAACATTCTGGTAACTGCAGGACTTTAAAAAAAGTTTCAGTGTTAGAATAAAGTACCTATTATCTAAAGAAGAGGAAACAGAGATGGTAAATTGGATTACTCTGAATACAAGTGGCAGACTTTGGTTGCTTGCAGGGGTTCAGGGTTAAATTCAAGTGTTAATTTTAAGCGTTGCTAAAAAAGAAGAGGAAATATAGGCAGCACATTTGATTCAAATGCATATTTTATATATTTACATTCATACCTCTCAACCTGTTACTGCAAGAATTCTGGACAAAGCCAAAAATAATGGTGGGGACAAGGCCCAAAAATGGGGACAATTTTTAAATATTGCTTTTATAAACCTAGAAATGTGATAGAATGACAAGTTTTGCATTGGTATGCATTTTTCCAAAGGATATGAAGTCTGAAACTCAACTGTCTGTCATTATTTAGTGACTTTAATCCTTAATTATTTGCCAGAAAATCACAAAAATCTTATGAGGAGACAAAAATCTGGACATTCTACAAAAGTCTGGACAGTTGAAAGGTATGTTTACATTTTGCAGAGTATGTATTACCCATGTTTATTATTATTTTGTTTTTAGATTTTATAATGCACATATCTTTGTATAAAAACATTTGTGTTCAATTTTTAGGTCATGCATTGCAATTTGATCAGGTATTTCCTAAATTACACCTATAGATAATATAAAGAGATATAGTTTGTTAGAATAACAAGTCTGAAGAAGTCTCATGATCCTTTTTGAGCATCACAAATACCAAAGTGGTAACTTAGTTGTTGTTTTCATTATGCAGAGCATGAAACTTTTAATCGATTTATTTGTTATGGGCTGGTACGTGACTCTTTTCAGGCACTACCCCGGCCATAAGGCAATACAAAACATATGACACTTACAAATTCATAGGTTTAACTATGCAGTGGAGAAAAATGATTACAATTACAGTTATAAATATTAGCATAATAAAACAATGACATGTCTAAACATAGTAAAACATAATGATACAGTTAACCTTTCTCTAAAGTCTCGTTGACACTTGATGCAAGTGGCCTGCCTGGAGGGAAGGACGTAAAACAAAGGTGTCCTGGGATTTTTTTTTTTTTTGAAGGAGCCAGACACTAGCATTTTCTGACAAAAGTCCCATCATACCATCTACCTGGACATGGCTAGGGTGTTAGATACAATACCCCAGCTCAGGTATAGTTGTCAAACTCACCAAACTAGACATAAACCACTACAATAACTTGCTGGAGTGCAAGCTGGCTCACAGACAGAATCCAGGAAGTCAGGACTGTTGATACCACCTCCACTAAGAGACCAGTCAGCAGATGAGTACCTCAGGGTTCTGTGCTAGAACCGCTCCTATTTGGCATCTACTTCTTGGAGATAAAAGCTAATGCCAAGGGCTTTTTGTTGAGCAAGTTCTCAAATGAATGCAGACTGGGAGCTATCATAGATTACTCCATGACACAAACATCTTACAAGAGGCTCTGTTACAGACAAGTGACTGGTGCCAAAGTCACTGATCAATAAGACACCACTAAGAGTTGACCCGGTAGTCAGGGATCTGGGAACTTATGTAATCTGGCCTTTGACCAACATGTGGCCAGGTTAGTAAGAATATTATTGTATGCTGCCCAACTTATAAGTAAGAGCATGGCATCCAGATCCAAGGAAGTCATAGTGCCACTTTATATGACCCTTATCAATCCCATCATTAAGTATAATGCCCCCTTCAGTATGTACCTAACCAGGCATATGCAACAGTTGGAAAGCCCACAAAGGTTCCTTATCAAGAGAATCCAGGATATAAATACATTGTTCTTTGTGGATCTCCTTAAAACCCAATTTCTATATTCTGACTCCTACCGATTACTGAGGGGTGATCTATGCGTGGAATACAAGGCATCCTTGGATCCAGCTCTGGTGGAACTTTTGCACATCTGGAAAACAAACAGCAACAAAACCACTATATTCAAAGATTTAAATGTTGCTTTTGACATAAATAAGACATGTTGGCCAGACAGATATGTGTCTCAGAGGATCCGCATGCTCTGGAACAGGCTCCCCATCCATGTAAAGCAGGGTCAATTTCTAACCCTATTTAGCTATAACCTTGACCAATGGATAGGAAATCAGAAATTCATCTCGGGTCTGTGGCCCCCATGCCTCTGATAGAGAGAGGCAGGCAGTAATGCCCAAACTAACAACCCCATACCACATAACCTCTAGAAACTTCCTAACATACCCTCTCCTAACAAATACCCATAGTGCATAGGGACACAATTGGGATGGATCATGTGGCTTGGCTTATAAGGTCCCTGGTAGTCGTCCTAGTATATATCTATGAACCTATGAACACTTTCTTTGTGCCATCTTAAAGGATTTTCGTTGCACTAACTGTTCTGTAACATCCAAAAGACTATGGTACATATGCTTATGGCTGTCCAGAAACATGGTTCCAATTTGACCAACCCCTCACTCCCACCCCATCTGCTGCATTTATAATTATATCAGATCTAGACTGTAGTTATTTTTAATACTAACCAGTCTGTTCTGGATATTTTTTAAAATAACAATTGTCACATTACTATGTGTTTCCTGAATAACTAAAGCATGACAAATACTGTCTGTCTGGATTTTTGGTATGGCGTTCTAAATGGTAGCATGCCTCTCGGTTGCTCTGTGAATGAGCACTTCAGTAAATAGAAAATTCAAGTCCACAATGCTAGGTTTTGCTCTATTTTGCTCCACTTAGCTTTGACAATGTCCCACGGCACAAAAGGCATCAGAACAGAAATAAATCTGCTGATAAAACTGTGCAACCACTGCTTAGCAGTGGTCATTTTGATTTCATGGACTTTTCAAATTAATGATAGTAAACAAGTAGATATGGAACAGGAAGACTCCAAAGCATTCCTGGAATTAATGCTTCTTGAAGTACAAAATGTTAGTGGGGAAATACAAGAAAAATGAATGATAAGTTTGCTCAGAATAGAGATATGGATGAGATCCTCTCTGCTTACTCGGTCATCACCATAGCTACTGCAGAGTGAAAACCCCATGCTGAAGGAAGAGTTGGTGAGTGCTGAGGATAAGCTGAAACTTACTTTGGTCAAGCAAATAGATTCCAAAGACAGAGTGAGAAGAAGGGATCAGAATTCCCAAAATACTGGATTTGAATGATCGTGTCTACTTCATGTAACTGTACCTAATTAACTAGTAGTAGTAGCTTTCCTAAATCACTGCTAAGAACCAAGGGGACTCACATAATTTTTCTTTCTGAGACCAGAAGACCAAAAAGGTTATCTCAGGCAGATCACTGAAAAGTTTGAGATGTGCTCCTTGAAAGATCAGATACAATGTGAGATTTGGTCTCCAAAATTACAGACTGTAGATTGTTCCTTGATATTGACTATTAGAGACAGGAAGCAGTGTAACTTGTACAGGGTATAGTGAGGAAGTATAGGCACAGACGATGTAACTAGACCCTTAGGAACCATTGCCTTATGTTCAGTGATGCACATTAGAGTGGGTAGAGGAGCAAGACAAAAACAATTCACAAAGAACAGGCACAGCATCTAATGCAGATGAAGATGCAAGAGGTGACAGTCCTATTGTTGCTAACCCCTTCTCAATCTTCGGGCACACATTTGCTACAAAACACTAAATGTCTGTTTCGACCAAGGGACTGTTTCACAATCTGAATGAACTACTTAGAGCTTATAAATAATGAACTTTATATTCATACCTCTCAGCTGTTCAGATGTTCACAAGAACGTCTAGATTTTTGCCTGATAGTTTTGGTCTGTTCCTCATAAAATTTACATTTTTCTTACAAATCACTGGGGATTGAAGTCACTAAATAATGGCAGGCATTTGTGTTTCAGATATTAGATCCTTCATAAAATTCATGCTAACACACTTCTTATTATAGCAACTTGAACTTGTTAAGTTTATAAGAGCAGTATATACAATGTGTCCTCATTTTGGGCCTTTGTCCCCCAATTATTTTTGGCTTTGTCCAGATTTCTTGAACTAAGAGGTTGAGAGGTATGATTGCTTAGCTTGTTATGTTTATATAGACTAAGAGAATGGATGATTGTGGAGTAAACTAGCTTTTAACTAGTCTTTTGGCTTTAAATTGTGGTTGTCACTTGGGGTGTTGATTCCCAAATGTTTGGCAGCTACAGTGAAAGTAACACTGTAATTATATTTCACTGCAATATTTGAACTATCCCCACTCCATAAGTGATAGTAAAGGCACTACCTGAATGTGACTTTTCAAGTCAAATGGCTTTCAGCTGTCTGGACTTTCCTTTGGACTATGAGATTTGCTGCCTTGACAATCTATTACAGCTATAGTGGTTTCAAACTGATCAGCACATGTTCTGCATGCCATTCTTTAGGTGATTTCATTTATATATTTTTAAAAACTGTACTTTGTTATTGTATAAGTGTGAAGATGGTGGATCAGCAACAATGATACAGTGGTTCTGAATGTTAGTGTTAAAGTGCGAAGCTACACTGGAAGTTTCTGTGCACTGGAATACAAGCAGGTATGCACAAGAATGAAGCTACTTCAATTATATCTGAACAGCGCAAGAGGGTCTGTAATGCAAGCAAGGGGCAATCAGTAAATCAACTATGGTTAAAACATTATTTTATTTTCAGATTCCAGTCTCTTTTTAAATGAGCAACTGGCTAGAGCAAAAGCATACCAGGGCAATATTTTCAAAGAAATACAATTTATTCAGGGAATGCCTGTACCTTTTTTTCCCTTTGAGTGTCAACTTTTGGGATTTTGTCCTAACTCTTCGAAATGTGTTTTATTAATGTATGTAGTTACTATCCGTGGTGGTGGTGCTGCGGTAGCGTTGTCGCCTCACAGTAAGATGCTGACCGGTTCGACTCTCAGCTAGAGCGTCTTCTGCGTGGAGACATGCATGAATGGGCGTACCTTCATTGAAGGTTGTGCGTTAGGGCTGGCAACTCAGCATGTAAAAATCAACTGCCAATCATTAGCGGACCGGAGTTCTGCGGTGGCGACCCCTAAACGGGAAAAGCCGAAAGACACAACAATGTATGTAGTTACTACCAGTTCATCATCTGCAAAATGGTACAAAATGTGTATAGTTATTATCAGTTTAATTTTATTGCTCCAGCTGCTTAATGCTGTTGTGCTTATGTGGAGGGAAGTGTTAACGCATGTATATTTGATTTGTCTACTGTTATGGCAAACACTCACTGTTGAACACTGACCAGTCTTCAATCAAAGACTTGGTTGGGCACCTTTAGAATATGCAGCAGTCTGATTTCTGGCAGGGTATGTGGCTTGGATTTCTTTCTTCATTTTGGATCATTCAGGAGCTAACAAACAAGCAGAGCCTTTTTCTTTTTGCTTTGTATGAGACTATTGTCTTTGAATGCTAGTAGGATGAGTGACCCTGTCAAGAGGATGAATATATTTTTTTATTAAAGGAAAATTCATGCTGATGTCATTACCCTTCATGAAATTAATTTAGATGTAGGAGAACAAAAAAGCTGCTGAAAGGAATCTGGCAAAGAAGGACTGTCTATACTTTTTGGGTATTTAGATGTGGTGGTGTTGGGGGTATTACTATTAGTCTCAAAATCTTTTCTCCTCCAGGTAGGGTATACCACTGCAGACCCCTGAGGGAGATTTGTAGGGCTAAAGAGTTTTTACTTAGGGGATAGGTGTACATTTTCTTTTTTTTTTATTCCCTCTCCCTGACTCCAGCTCTTCTTCTTGTTCACCAGGTCTACTGAACCTGCCTTAGCCTCCCCAGGGCTCAACCCAAATCCAAGTCCGTGGCCAGTGAGGAGATCAAGGGCACTGGTTCAGCATCATATTGCTGCTGGTGAGTGTATCCCAATACAATGTCATATTGCTTTTGGAGAGCATGTCCTAACAACCACTACCTCCTCATGGCAACCTTTGTGAGCTCCATATATTTGCTATGTCAGTAGGTACATGCATAACCATTGTCTTACCAGTGCACTCACTTGCAGCATGGAACTCCACAGGCTCTTAATGCTGCTACATTGCAGTGAGCCTTGGCTGCCTCCTTTCCATTACAGGCAAGTTTGTGTTAAGTGAGTCACTCAACTCCCCACCCTCTGGTGAGGCTCATCCGTTGCCCATGCCACTAGCTGAACAAGGGTCATCTGAGTCAAAGTAAAGCCTTTATCCCTCTGTGCCACAGAATTGCTTAGGTGTACCTTTTCTTCTCTGTATATCCACCCCCCCCCCAGATCCATACAATGGGAATTCAGAACCACCATTTCTAGTCATTTGCTTTTTCAAGAGGGGTCATGCTCTATATGGTGAATTGTAATTTTGTGACCAAACCCTTTAATATCCAAGGGTGCCTGAGGCAAGAGAAGATTACTATAATACATAAGAATGTCACCAGATAACTGAGGATGTTGGGTCTAATGGATAGCAGATCCCCTAGGAATGAGGATGTAGGATGTACATTTCATTATCCTAAGCTTAAGCCTTTTTCACAAACTGACACTACATCTAACAGGAGAACATGCTTACTTAAATCCTTTAAAAGACACACAATTCTTTTATCAGATCATCCCCCTGCCTCAACAGAGATTTTACTGGACTGGTAAGGTGACCCCCCCCCCCCGCATCTCCAAAAGTGCTAGAGGTTTCCAATTTACTATTTAAAGCAAGAATATTTTTTCCATATGGCACAGGACAGTACTGAAGGATGTCACAGAGGCCTTTAATGTTTCGGAGGCTGAAGTGATAGATTCATGGGAAAGTTTCAAGAGGCAGTCAAAGGACAGGATCCAACAAAGTTCTGCTATGGACTGAGTCAAACTTAAAGCAGTAGAAAAAAGACGGAAACTATATAAGCTGTAAATGAGAGACCAGAAGTTAGATACAAGTAAGGATGTGAATAGAAAAGTTAAAGAATGAAATACAGAACTATTTAGACTGGCGATATGAACTCCTTTGAGAAGACCTAAGTGATATATATTTTTAAAACTCATCCAAATACATGAAGGTACTTGTGCTTAGGCTCCAAAAGCAAAGGGCAAATGACACAGTACAGAAGTTAGCAGACAGCAGACCCCTAGGTACTCTACAAAGAAAGCACACCACTGAAAATTCTAGACATTTTCAGACATTTTTATGATGAGCTCTGTAAAATAAGAAGTTGGGGAAGAGTCAACAAAATAAAGTAAGAGATTTATTTGGATCATCTCCCAAATCGTCATCTTACTAAAGAGCAGATACTATGATTAGTGGCTCCAACTATTGTGGAGGAGCTGACCGAATTTATAAAAAATCAAGCAACATGGAATACTCCTGACCCAAATGAACAGCCCCTGGATCTGTGGCTCATGGACTTGGATTCTGTCAGCTGTTTACCAGAGTTATATATCAGGAAATACAGATGGGTAATCCACTTCCCATATGGAAGTAAGTGATTATGGCTGTGAAACACAAGGACAGCAAGGAACTTGCATTGCCATCATCCTACAGTTCTATATTTATTTTAAATTATAAGATCTTATTGGTTTTAACTGCTACTAGATTATGTAAATTAATGCCTGAATTAGTTAATCTGGATCAGTGCGGCTTTGGGGGTGGCAGACATTTGATACCATTCTTATGATTTTCCTTGTTATGCAAGCTCCTGATAGAGCAGCAGTAAGCTTGCCTCGGTGAGTCATAATGCACAGAAAAGGCATTTAACTAGATAGAATGGACCTTCTTGAAAGTAGTTCTGTTAAAATTTGATATACCAGGATCAATAACTTATTGCATTTCAGGTCTGTTAATATTCCCATACTAAGAAGAAAACTCATTACAAGTCCTTGAGCCATTTCACCCTTTCCAGGAATAGCAGACATGGGTACCCTCTTTCCCATTGCTCTCTGCATTGTATCTTGAGCTTTTTGCTATAGCAATACACATTTCAGACATAGACAGTCACAGAACTAAGCAAAACATTGTATAAAAATTTCACTTTATGTACATGACATTTTAATTTATACATCTAATCCGGACTCAGATCTTCCAATATCATTAAATATACTTGAGGACTTTAGTAATGTTTCTACTTAAAAAATGAACTAAGACAAAACCAGGGCAGTTGAAGTAAACATTACACTGAATGAAGTATTAAAGGCATATTGCCCCTTCCTCTGGGTCTCAAAGCATCTTAATACTCAAAAATCAAGTCTAGTCCCCTCTATAAGCATATCTGTTGAGCAAACATATATATTCTTTGCAAAGAATTAGGATAGAAACCAACGTTTGGGAGTTGGTTCCATTGGAGTGAGATCAGAAAGTGCAGGCTTTTAAACTTCTTCATTCTGGCTCTGTTATTGTACATCATTCAGTCATTCTCATTTGTCAACCTGAAGGATTTTTAAGAGTCATTAATCTGCTGTTATGGAGTTCATATGAGAAAGACAAAACTGATGATATCATGGGACAAGCTAGTTATGATAAAAGATACAGGATGCCTTTATCTGATGGATTGTTATACTTTTAACTGCATGCAGTTGAAGTTATTTCATCTGTAGGCTTTGATGTTAGAATGACCTTGAAGACATTGCTGCTGCCTTCTATAGATCAGCATGGGCATATAGATATCTTCTGGAGACATAAATCTAGCCCTCAAAACCTGCAGGCTGTTACCATAATGAGATGTCTGCTTTAAAATCATTTTCTCCCCTGGGCAAGGACGGTTATCCTTATTGCTTATCTGGACTCGTAACCAAATGCTGACTATGTAATTTCTAACTGGGAGAAAAAGAAAATGGATACACGCTACATAGGTAAGCCGTGAGTTGGTGAAACCTCACTTTGAACTTCAGAAGATTTCGAAAGTTGGTTATTATAGGCTTATAATGGCAGCTGTTTAACCAAAAAACTATGGCCTTCCCATTAGTTCTCAATTGAACTTATTAAATATTATCTTAGATGCCAGGCAGACAAATGTAAGGATAAAAGGGATAATTAGTAGAGCCTATGAAGCCATATGGGAGTGTAACTCAACTAAGAAATTAATGAAGAGACTCATGAACCTCTCTTCTAGACAGGCCAGTGCCTTATTTCATTAGGATTCTATTTGTTAACCAGGATAGTCAGACTGAGTACAAGTCCATTTTCATTGGAGGTCTGGGGAGAAAATATCCATAATTACAACATGAAAAGTAAAATATACAATGAAGTATAACACAAGCATGATATATACAATGACGTATAACACAAGCATGATGCATACAATACACAGAATAACAATGTATGAACTGAAGCTTATGTCGTCTTGTTTTTTGTTACATACAGTTCTTACAGTAGAGCATAAGTCACCAGATAAGGTCACAGTAATAAAAGAGGCAAAATACAGTGTGAGTGACATTATGGAAAAAGAAGAGGAGTGGTGAACAATCCATTTATTGGCCTGAATGTATCCATAAAGACCTGAGTATTCAGAAGTTGTGTAGCTAAAATTCTTGATGTCCTTAAGGGGTCATTTGCGTATATCCCATGGGCCTCCACTACACGAGGTTTAAGGTATCACACAGTGAAAAACTCTGGTTTGGCAGTTTTTTTTCTTGTAGTTTTAACTGAAACCATTAGGGTACATACCTATTAGCACTATTTTGGGTCTGTCTTTTTAATCTCTGCAGAAAAAAGCAGCTTTATTAGTCTCCTTCCACAACTTTAAAATAGTTCTTTCTACAACAAACCTGTTAATATTGAGATGGTAGTGAGTCCAGAGATGACAAATGCTGCCATTTGCATGAACGTGGGAGTCTTTCTGTCAACAAAAGCAAACACGTGGTTCTTGCATTTCATTTCATCAATAGCTTTCTAAGATCTTGAATGCAAACCATCTACCAGCAGAAGGGAAGAAACAGACACTTCCAGGGAAAAGACAGAAGATATCCTGATACACTCCTAAGGAAGCCAGAAAGAAATAAAGAGGAGTCATAGAATGCCTCAGCCATGTTAAACTCTTTTACAGCAGTTTGTGGGTGAAATTCCTTGGCTGGTGAATTGGAATGGATGGGGCATTTCAACAGCTTATTTATTTCTGGTCAGAAAGTATTGGCATGGGACAGGATACTTTCCTGAACATAGTTAATACATGCTTCTTTGCCAGGTTTTATCCATTTTTTTGTATTTGTTTTGGAGTCTCCTGTAGCTTGTGAGATCATACACATCTTACTGGACCTGTACATTAGCCATACCTTGTCTCACAGTTACATTAGCTGCTTAGTTATGTGGTTACCTACCTGAAGTTTGTGCTTTTGTTTTTATCCTTCTTCTTGGAGAAAGTTTTTTTTTGAATTCTCAGGAAATCGTAACAGGAGTAGATAAATTAATTACCAATGGAGGAGAGAGTTGAAACCAAAGTTTGTGAGAACAACTTCAAATGGAGGACAGTGAGATAAACAATGTTGACAATTTATTCTGATGATTTTAGCGGAAGAGATTTTAGAGGATTCCCCACCCGATTCAAAATGTGTAGTAGCGGTAACTGACACACTTTGACAAGAAGGCACCAGATGTAATAAGATCCAGCTGGCTAGTAAATATTCAGTCTAAGCTATTGCACCTACCATTTTGTTGTCTGTTTTATTGTGAAGGTAGAATCCTTAAGTCAGGCTCCTGATGTGGTCTGTTGAATGGCAGACAGGTTAAGGTACTGCACAGCCTGGATGGGCCTAGAGTAATCAGATAGGGAATGGGAGAAGACAAACTGTGTCTTGTTCTCTTTATCTGACTTCAATGGCTATATTTTCTATGTGGAAACATTTTCAGCAGCTCTAGGATCGTGGCAGACAAACTCTCTATGAAGGGTTTAAAATCTGGTGCAAGGGTTTGTATATGGTTTAGTGCAAATCCTGATGTTTGCAGCAGCTCTGCTGAATTCCCTATGTGTCCGATGCACAGCTACAGGTAATATTTATAATCAGACTATGAAGTTACTGTGGTCCATTGTGACGGCTGTTATAACACTTGTCACTTGTCCATTGTGACAGCTCTTATAACGTGTCACAGGTCCATTGTGGCAGCTCTTATAACGTGTCAAACTTTGTCATACATGTCATACATTTAGGTTAAGCTTTTCTCACTGTACTATATGTCACAGCTAACACAGTCAACAATGGCCATACGTCTGTGTTTATCCTGTTCTCACAAATGGGTCCCACGACTGAGCACACAATTCAAAAAGAAAACAAAACAAAGAGAAGTGACCAGAAGAAAAGGGCTAATATGATAATGCATGCTCACCTCCAGAGGGTCGATACCAGATCTCCACACAGTCCTCATCCTGGTAGGGAGAGTCCTTGACTTCTGGCTGATTCTCACTCCAGTAAGTAAACTCAGTACGAGAACCATCTGACCATTCAAAATGGCCTTCCTGTAAAAAGAATCTAAGATGTCATAATTTTCCAAACACTGATGTCACATGGTCAGAGGAAAACTCAAACAACATTGACACAGACAAGCCTTCTTTCCACAAAAAAGGAATGCTTTAAAATGTAGATAATGTACTACATAATAATGAAGTTGTTTACTGACATTCTCATGCACATCTGATATTCGAACATGAGTCATGATAACCAGAGCTGTCTAAAGAGCATGGAACAGACACATGGTCTACCATGGAGTAACAGCTACCTGTCTTCATGAAGCCCTTATGTGATCCACAGTGCCTAGTAGTCCAAACTGATCTGCAAAAATTAAGATTGCACTGGAAGAACAAAGTTAATGTAATAGGAACATAACCTGTCTGGATCTGTAACTGCTCAGACAGAGTAATCTAACTGAAATTTACCTATTTAATACACATGATGTATTATAAGTTACTACCTAACTAAACACAACTGTCAGAAACAAGTACTATATTATTTCTGGCACTTGGTATTTATCCAGAAGTTACTTTATCCAGCGTTTAGGTCAGCTGGACATCAAAGAACACTGACTCTGCCATATTATAACAAACACACTTACCACCTACGTACATTTCAAGTTTAAACTAAAATTCAGTGACATGTTTAATCTAATGTTTTCATGTTATATATTCCATAACATAAGAGTAAGTTGAGAAATGTAAGCATCCCTCTTAGCTGTCCTATTTTGTGATACATTTAATTTCACTGATATATTATTAATCTTCTGTCCTTTTTACATATATATTTACATCATACATTTCCAGATATTCTTTGTCATTAAACAATGTGTGATAAACACATTTTATCCTTTAGCATTATATATGAAATACTAAAAAGCTGCAATTGCTATAATCTTTCTTGATATGATAACTGTAACACCCCTGCACTTGCCCAGTAATCAAGGAGCCTCACCACTAACATCAGTGAGGGATGTGCACATTGGGAGGATGACAAGTACACACACAGTAAAGTACAATTTCCCTTAAGAGCACACAGAGATCACAGTCAGTCTGGGGCTAGTTTCTCCCTCTCTCTCCAGATCCCCAATAAGACTCTCCACTGGCACAGCTATAGGGTTAAGATCTCAGCCGAGTGGTCAAGCCAAAACCTCCAACACCCGCGCTGTCCAACGGTTGTTTTGTTTCCCTGCCCAAGTAGCTGACACACACACACACACACACACACACACACACACACACACACACACACACACACACACACACACACACACACACACACACTTTGAGATTTGATTTACATACAAAATTGCAGGACAGTCTCATATGATTACAGAAAACATCTAAGCTTATCTTACTATATTCCTATCTATCTCTAAGAGAAATCACTGCAATCTAAGTCTTACTTACAGAGCAAGGCAAATACAGATGAGAATTGCTGAAGATGGATGTATTCAGATCCAGAGACAAATACAAAAAGCCTAGACTTTCTGTCTGAGATAGTTATTAAATTAATAATACACACTACTGCTGGGTTATCGCAGATTACATCATTCTTGTCACCTCTCTCTTAGTTCCCAAGCTAACAGGAACTTAAAATTTAACGTGTCTGTGAAAAATACTTATCTCTCATATGTACAGCTGCTAGGAAGCCACAGAGCAATACAAAAACACTTTACATATTATGTCTGTCCTAAGACAATAGAAAGAAACTCTAGCTGTAGACATTCTGTCTTCTAGCTGTGGTAAACTAACTCTATAGCATATCGTAAAACTCTTTACTTATTTTCTTAGAGTTTTACACGTTAATTCTGTATATTCCAGCCTTTACCATCAACACATACATTTGCATAGGCATGTAGTTTATACACATTTCTGTTCCTTTCCAGCAGGGTGCATTGTGGTTACAATCTTGAAGCTTAGTGCAGAACATATAGTATTCTTACATTTCTAAAGCAAGCCTATAAATCATATTACTATTCTCAAATGACATAGGGTTATTTACAAAGTTCTAGCTGGCTGGACTGGCAGCCTTTGCAATAACATTAATAAGTATTACATACATTTTGTAAATCTTCACAAAACATTCCTCAATAAAGAAATTTGAATTTTATTATATACACAAAACAATGTGTTGTACTTCACTATTGGTCTGATAAGTACAGCAAATAAATCTACCAAGATATTTGGATCTGGTGTGACAAAGTTTTGAATAAAACACTTATTTGTTTTAAAGCCTTAGTTCTGTTTAATAATGTTAATGTGTTTTCAAAATGCCATAATATTTTGTATTGTTGTTCTAAATATTTAATTTTTTGTCAGATTCTAAATGTTTTCCACTAAATTTACTTTTCTACTAACTAAATATCTTCCAAAACCCATGGGCCAAATTCAGACAGGTTACCACGAGATGTCCACTTTGTGTACTCTTTGCAGTAACCTTTTTGCATTCAGAGACAGCCCTACCATGCTGTGTTTGCAGAAAGAGGTGCAGCACTGTGATGGATTGTCTCCGCAGCTATGCTACATACTACATGCTAATGAGGCAGTCTGGGGTTGAGGCATATGCTAATTAGACATGTGCTCTTCCCTGGAACTGCCTGTGGTAAGGCATTTACTAGCCCCCAGGGATTACACTGTAATCTCGTGCCTTAACAGCACACAGGATAGGGTAACACTGGACACAGGGTGAGCTCTTGCAAATGGTACCTTATGGACACTTAGACATAACATGGATGAGGGAACACTAGACACCAGGAATACTCTATATAATGTACCTTAAAGCACATAATAAAAAGAACTTACAAAAGTATAGCTGGAACTGCTAGATGTCAGGGACACTGTAAATAGTCTGCCTTGCAGGCACTAAAGAAGATTCCAACCCTGTTCCCTCCCACTTTCCATAGAGGATGTCAGGCTTCTTTACCACCTCTGGACACCAATGATACAATGAGTTAATTGTCAGTATTCCTAAAAAAATTACATCAGGCATATAACTCTACATAGGTATTGCAGACAGTGTGCATTGCAGGTGATTCCAAATGAATATTACAAGTGAGAAAAGTAAACGAGGAAGTGCGGAAACCTTCCATGAAAGTCTATATCCACTGTGTTATTCTATAGGCCAGTGAAACATCACAAAATTTATAAAGTGGAAATAAGTGCTGGTAGATCATGCATGACCCTTCTACTGAACACAGTGGAGTTAAATAATGTTAATGTGTTTTCAAAATGCCATAATATTTTGTATTGTTGTTCCTAAATATTTATTTTTTTGTCAGATTCTAATTTTTTTCCACTAAACTTACTTTTCTAACAACTAAATAGGCAAAAGCAGAAAATGCCGCCTTTCATGGATGTCCTTTTGCAGGAGAATATATTGATGTCCCAGGAGATGTTACCATGTATTACATCCCCTGCAGAGAATAAGTGACCAACCAGGCATCATCAGTGGCTCCTTGACCAGCACACTATAGAAATCATGCAAAATATATGTTCCCATAACTAACTTCACCTTCTCCAGCCATGCAGAACACCTGTACCCAACACCATCCTTAACTTTTACAACCCTGCAGATTATCTTTCCTCAGTACCACCCTTACCTTCTATAATACACAGAACCATCCTTACCTTCTACTGCCCTACAGAACATCTGTCTCCACCACCATCCTTACCTTCTTAAACCCTGCAGAACATCTGCCATCAGTAGCATCCTAACCTTCTACAACCCTATAGAACATTTGTCACCAGCACTATTCTTATCTTCTACAATCTTGCAGAACATCTGTCCTCAGCACCATCCTTACCTACTACAACCTGCAGAATATATTTCCTCAGCACCATCCTTACCTTCTACAGCTTTACAAGACATATGTCCTCAGTATCATAACTACATTCTACAGTCCTGCAGAATGTTTGTCCCCACATCTTCTTTACCTTGAATAACCCACAGAACATTTGTCCCCAGCACCATTATTACCTTCTACAAAACTGCAGAAATTCTGTCCCCAGCACCACCCTTATCTTCTGGGTAGTCAATCTAGGCACCAGGTGTTACGGAGCACAAGTGGCAGATACCAGTCAGTCAGTAGTACATTAATATCTGTACCAACATTTCTGAATGCTGGCGCTAAAGTAGATTTTGCAGTCAGGACTGAAGCAAAGCAGGTGCTTGTCATGTATGTCTAGTGTTAACAGTCCTTTTGCTATTCACAGATATGCACACATACACCTAAAACATACCAATGAATAAAGGTGGTCAAAAATATATCTAACCTATAAAAGTCTCATATTTTCTCTGCAAAACATCTGTCCTCATCATCATCATCATCATTTAACAACGTAAGGGTGGTGCTGGAGACACCCTTGTAGAATGTCTTTCCCCAGCACTATCTAACTATAGTCTCTAAAGATAACATCACAATCACTCCAACTACACACACAAAACTGCTAGGGGTAATTATTGACAACAACCTCAGGTTTGACCTTCACATAGCCCAAACAATCAAGAAAGTAAACAAAAAACTGGGTCTCCTTTATAGAAGCAAACAATTCATGACCAAGGAGACCATCTCTTATCTGTCCTACTGTATGCCACCCCTGTAATGACAAATCTTCGCCACTCCGTACTCACCAAAATGAAATCTTGTTACAACAAGATTGCCAAGTTTGCTACTGAGACCTCTCATAGATCCCATCACTGTCTTGCCCTAAAGCAACTCAACTGGCTTGAGCTGCCCCAACAACTGATACTTCAGCAACTCTATACAACACAAGCTGTACTACCTGCCCGACAAAATCCCATCACTACAGCAACTAATTCAACCCTACACAACCACCAGAACCTTAAGCTCCAGTAGCCAAAACCTTTTAAATGCCATCAAACATAAAATGATGCAGGTAAGTCTCTCTTTGCCTGCACCATAGCCAAAGTTTGGAATCATCTACCAAATCACATCACTGCTGCAAGCTCTCCCTTCCAATTTAAAAACCTCCTCAAAAGCCACTTTACAAACAACAGGCTCTGCTCCTGTGTCTCCCCAGGTTAAACCAACCCACTGCAGATGCGGGAATGCATCTGTTGATAATCACCTATTACTACCTCTAGTTATGCAAGTTTGACCTGCTTACCCCAAGCACACAGACTTTTTTTTAATGTACTCCTACTAAAACCTTTTGTTCCTTTTCTCTCAGATACCATGTGACTTCTAATCTGTCAAACTACTAGATACACAACATGCATCCACCACTGCTACATAAAACTCTTGTACTGTTTTTCCCAGTATTGTACTACTCTCAATCTCTCAATGTACTGCAGATTTACGTACTGCCAGCAATTGTAAAATTCTGCCAACAATATACTGAAATGACTCTGAAACAAACTTGTATATAGTCCTAATACCAAGAAGTTAATATTTGACATTGTACTGCTTATTAACCAAATACTAAAAATGTAAAACTCTGTCTACCACATGCTGAAATTAACTACCAAAATGTATAGCTCTGCCTACTACATGCTGAAATGAGTCTATAACATACCTGTATATTGTACTGTTAAAATGAAGTTAATATTTGACTAATGCATGCTTGATTGTATTGCACTACTATTGCATGCTGATTGTATTAGATGTAATGAAATCCTAACCTGTACTGTATCTGGAGCTTTTCACCCGGGCCTCTGCTGAAAAAGGACCTGTGTCCAGTCGGACTTTTCCGGTTAACAAAAGTAAAATAAAATAAATAAATAAATAAATTTACCTTCTACAGTCCTGAAGAAACTCTGCCCCTCAGCACCACCCTTACCTTCTACAAACCTGCAGAAGATCTGTCACCAGCACCACCCTTACCTCTACAATCCTGCAGAATGTCTGCCCCCAGCACTACACTTACCTTCTACAAACTTGCAGAACATCCGTCTCCAGCACCATTCTTACCTTTACAACCCTGAAGAATGTCTGTCCCCAGCACCACCCTTACCTTCTACAATCCTGCACAGCACCTGTTGCCAGTACCATCTTTACCTTTACAACCCTGCAGAATGTCTGTATCCTGCACAGCACCTGTTGCCAGTACCATCTTTACCTTTACAACCCTGCAGAATGTCTGTCCCCAGCACCACCCCTACCTTCTACAATCCTGCACAGCACCTGTTGCCAGTACCATCTTTACCTTTACAACCCTGCAGAATGTCTGTCCCCAGCACAACCCTTACCTTCTACAAACCTGCAGAACACCTGTCCCCAGCACCATCCTTATCTCTTACATCCCTGCAGAATGTCTATCCCCAGTGCCACCCTTACCATATACAACACTCAGTGCCATTCTTATCTGTTACAACCCCATAGAACATCTGACCTCAGCAGTATTCTTCCCTTCTGCAACCCCTTAAAACATCTGCTGCAGCACCATCCTTACCTTCTGTAGCCCTGAGAAGATCTGCCCCAAGCACCATCCTCACGTTCCACAGCCCAGCAGAACATCTTTCGCAAGCATCGTCCTTGCTTTCTAAAACCTTGCAGAACATCTGACCCCAACACCATTCTTACCTTCTATAACCCTGCAGAACATTTGTCCCAGCATCATTCTTAAAAAAGAAATGGATAGCTGACCTCTTGTTGTTGGAATTTACTAAGTGATATCTTCATCATCTTCAAAAATCCATCAGTTAGATTGTTGAAGCATAACCAGTAAGTGCCTAATTAATAAATATGATACTGAAATACTTTGAAAGAACACCAGCAGCTGTAAAGGAGATGTAACCTCATCATTAGAACCCATGTAAAAATTGTAAGCTACATACTCTGTGACACTAAAATCTTTACATGTACTATGTGGGAGACCCTCTGTTGTACTTAGGATTACAACAAGTTAGCAGAGTACAAGAAAAGTATATATTTTTTCTGGATTCAGCAGGTATACTGCCATATTCTTCACTTTTTAGTTAAAACCTGTTAAGTAGTGCAAATGCTTCGCCTTCTATGAACGCCGCCACTGTTCAAATTTAGTTTAGTTCACATTCCACTATTTAGAACGACACCAGTAAAAACCTTGTGAAATGTTTGTTGCCTCACTTAGTTTGTAACCAGTACTTTTAAACTACAATCATGCAGCACAACCTTTGTAGGAAATTATATTACCTTGCATAATTTGTATACAACATTTCAACTTATTCCCTCCAATGGAGCTCTGGAAGTTTGCACTGTAACATTCAATGGGCAGAGCCTATGCATTTTAATAGAATCAAATTATGTCCTTATATTTCAAACAAATGTTTATATCTCTGGAACCATAGAACTTACTAGAAAATATAAGTGTCAAAAATCTTCAGCACAAACAATCTTATACTGGTAGTATTCTTTAAATTATAGGTTTTACACTGGATTATATAAATCTAAGAGAATTATTAAGTTTAGAATATTTTGTAAACAACTTATGATATCTCAGCAAACACTCAAATTACTCCCATACTGTTAGCAGCATTTTGTTCATCCAAATGAGAGCTTTCATATGAGGCTAAGCAGTTCTGTCTGTGCTACTTGGTTGCTAGGATATTCAGAAAAACATGACATTTAAGACAATACAAATAAATATTATATGAACAACAATTAATATCTCTTTACATGTACTAGATAGAGATCAAATAAGCTTTAGGATCAAAACTTTTATGTAGCCTGGTTTTGAAATTATTAATGCAAATATGAACAAATAATATTTGTTGCCTAAAGGCGTCAGTAGGATGTAACTGCACAAACACCTGGAGACATCACTTGGATGTAATGAACAGAATACAGCCTCAGAAGCCTAGGTTGGGGTAAAGGAGACAGTCACTCCATGCAAAACGTTTTAGGGGGCACGACTGGCAGATGCCAAATGGTCGGCAGTGCATTAATTTCAGTACTAGCATGTCTGAATGCTGATACTTGAGTAGCTCTTGGGATCAGATTACTAGAGTTTTTCAAAGCATTTTTACTCCTTGAGTTGAGGTGCTCGCAACATCAAACCTGGGACTCCTTACGAGACAGATGACGAGAGACAGGATGGGAGAATGGACCTTTGTATTTGTTCCACAACTCAGAGTTGAGGGGCACCAGCTCAGGGATCAGAACTGGGCACTAGATGAGCCAGCTATGGCTCTGTACAACACTGAGATAATTCCTTATAGTAGGAACAGCAGTGGACTAAAACAGCCAGTTACTATCACTACCTTCTTCTCAATCATCAACTGTCTTGACAGCAGTTTAGGTAGTATACCACAAATTTTCACCTACAAATCTAAACAGTACAACTTCGTAATCTTCTCCCATATTTAAATGTGCATTTATGTTACCTTGACACATAACAGACTTCACAAATGTAAATCACAGCACAGCACTTCCTCTCACCAAGGAGTTTGTTGAAATGTTTATTAGTACCATTCTTCATGCTTCATTTATTTTTTATATCTGTTTTTTCTGCCATGCCTGCTGATCATGAACCTGCCAAGTAGGACATAACTCATTCATTCATTCCCTTACCATGAATTTCATCCATGATCAGCATGAGAGCTGTTCAGAGAGGGTCTTCATTTAGACAGCCAAGAGGGTAATTTATTCCCTCACTGGCTTTATTGCAATAAGGGCATTTGTAATCACTTAATCGCACACCCTGGCAAGGCAACATTCTATCTGCATCACTGCTGAGGCCTAAAATGCCTTTCCCTTGTGAGTGCATGCTTCCACATACTCAAATTGAAAGCTCAAATTGAAAATTGAAGATTGAAAGATGTGGTGACTTGGCAAGTCTAAAATCTACGCCAGGCCATGCATTTGCATCAGTGTCCCTCAGTGAACATCTGGCAATGCCCCTTCCCATACAGGATGGACATATCCAACCTCACCTGCCACTTCTATCAGGATCCTGAACTGTTACTTGAACTCTGATCACCTGGGTCATAGTCGGGGCTTTATTCCTCTATGCTACCAGGGCTGGTGTGCTTCATTCATTTTATCACTTCTTTTGATAACTACTATATAATTATCATATAATTTACTTCCAAAATCAAGTCCAAATCAATAAATGAATTTTATATCCAGAAATGTGAACATCAAGTGCAACAGTAATTGAACCAGTTGACTAATAATGTGATCCAGGAAGCCACTCTCTCGTTGCTTCACTGCCACACTATGGCTGAACCAATGAAACAGTAGAAATGGGAGCAGTCATTACTTGAAGCAGAGCAGCACAACAACTGTTGCATTAAGGCTTAAAATCAGCATGCTCTGCATAAAGAGGACTGGACTTCATCTCGTGAACAACTGACTGCCCTTACACATTTCTCTCTCAAAAGGTGACTTTAGACAGGAAATATAATTTCATATGCTGACTGTGAAATCATTTTTTAAGATTCAGATAATGCCAAGCTGGAGAGGGTGGGAGGCTAGAGAAAGCATGCTACCCTATGGGCCCAAGGGCAAGACACAGGCTGAAGCCACTTTCTATTTCCCACCTAGCTTAATGATGTTAGCATATAGGTTGACAGCACTTAGGGCAAAAAAAAAAAAAAAACAGCAGCACTCCGGGCTACAGTATGACAAGCTCTTCCTGCTGTATCTCACTTCACTTATCCACTTGTTTGGCACTCCCCAACACCATTAGTCTATCATGGAGTTGGGGGAATGGGGAGTCTGTGCATAAGACATCCTCCCACTCTGTGTCACATTAGGGATCTGCCAGGGTTGGGACTTGTGGAGAATGAGAGCATAGTGATAGGGAGGACCTAAAGTGAGTCCCAGTGTTGATGTGGGTATCTCATGCCCCTTCACAGGTATGTGATTAGGGACTAGCACAAAAAATGCTGTCATTGCAAGGGTGCTGGCAAGACCATAAATTTCCTGATGTCTGTCTGAATGAAGGGGCCACCTAACAGTTCATGAACCAGTGAATCTGCTAGGAAATGAATGGGTTTGAATCAGATAGGGGAAGACTTCATGATAAGCAGGCAGAGGGGGAAAACACACCAAAAAAAAAATCCAGTCAAACCACTGACTGTGACCCAGATGACTTGGGATCTGCTAATAACCTGGTAGCTGGAATAGCTGATGAAGAAGGGAAGGGTGTCCAGCCCCAGCATCTTCTAGTCTGACACCTAAAGGAAACAAAGTGCATGATCTGCTGTGTATGGGCTGGGGATGTGCACTTGGCTCTGCCTCCATGGAATGTGTGTGGGAATGTGCATGCATACAGGGAAAGCATAGCAGACTGTTGTAACTATGAATACATTCATTAAGGCCAGAAACTGGAAAAATCTGTCATGGCTCCCTAAACTGCAGCTGTACAGCAACTGGGTTTCACCCTAGTGGCTGAGAATAAATGGATCTAGTCATCATGGGGACTAGATGGTCAGTGAACAAGGGGACAGAAAAAGTATATTAAAACAAATGTTCAAACATTTCTGAATGGGACGTACAAGTGATAAGTACTGCTGTGATAGTATTGATTTTTCTTACAGAATTATTAGTTTTTGTTGTTAAAGCTGTGTTCATAAAATAATGGTTTGTTGACCCTCGCTTTGCCAACACATACAATGACATCAGAATTTGTTACAGAAGTAAGGCTGCAGGAGGTCTGACCTTGCATAGAGGGCTTAGTGGAATTTTTTAGTTTTTGAGTTTATTTTTGATGCGGTACCTTTTCTGTGCAGCAGCCTGAACTGAACAGGCTTGCCTCAAATCCTCTTTGGAAAACCAAACAATAAACATAAGAGAAATGGAATTTGGGAGAAGCAGATTAAATGTAGTAGAAAAGATGAACTATGCTTTTCTGGGCAAGTTTATTGCCATAACTGTCAAGTTTGTTCTGTCTGAGATGATTCTGAAAAGCACTTTCTGATTCAAAGTAAATGAAGAGAAGCCACAAGTAGGCTGCAAATCAATGGAAAAAAGGTTTCTATATTGAATGCTTTAGAATGGAACCAGAAAGAACAACATGTCAGAGTCTAAGTATTGTCTAGTGAGGTTAGCAGTTTTTAGTGGGGTTCCCCACTGAGCAGTTATTTTTTGAAAAGAATCTTTGCATTTGATCACTATAAGTGAACCAAGGATAGATTTAGTCTTAGGGAAGTAACGAGGAAAGGTTGTTTTCGAAAAAGATACATTGGTTGAAGATGTAGTTAATGTTTGTGTGACACTGCCAACCCAGATATCTGGACTTTTGTAAATAATTCTATGTCATTTGTGAATATTGATATGATTTATACAGAACTTTACTATGTCATTTGTAAATACTGATATGATTTATACAGAACTTTATGTTATGTACTGAGCTTCAAGAATGCAACCACAGCATATCCTTCTGGAACATAGAAGATTAATGTAACAAAACTTCAAGAAAATAATTTGAAATTATGTGCTTTATGATTGTGCTATAAAAGTTAGTTTCAGTGCAGAAGCAGACACAATGTCTAGAGCTAGAAGTTTTTCTATTGTCTGAAAAGAAAAGTAATTACTAGATTTAAAATGTAAAGTGTTTTACTGCTTTATGACTTCCTAGCAGCTACACAGTTCTGAGCAAACATCTCACACAGGGATGTTAAAATTCTATTAGTTTCTGGTTTAGCCTGGGAACTGACATCAGGTGACAAGTTATGTCATCCAGGCTAACCCAGCATTAATGTCTGATATTAATTTAAGAACTCTCACTGGGCATTTTGTATTTTGTCTTTGACCTGGAAGCATCCATCATTACCATCATCTGCACTTGCCTTACTAACAGTAAGTAACCAGGGTACAGTAATTTATTTTAGATATAGATAGGAATATATTAAATATTAGTTCAGATGTTTTCTGTATTTACTGGAGACTGTTCTGCAATGTTGTTTTAAAGGGTCTATGTTAAATCAGTGAATGCTTAAAAAAGCGAATGCTGATTTATCGACCCTCTTTAAGCAAAAGCTTAAAATCCCAGAACACTCGGCACAGGGATTTTTTCACAGGGAAGAAAATCTCTGTTCCACAAAAAAAAAAAAAAAAGCAACTTCAAAATAAAATGGGGGGTTTTGCCCCCCCCCCCCACACTTAAATATACCAAGTCCAAGATTGCACCACATTTGAGGAAATGGCAAAGTCCCGAAAACGGTCCAGTGATTTTTTTTCTCTGGGAAAAGAGTCACTGTTCTGAGTGTTCAGGATTTTCAGCTTTTGATTAAAGAGGGTCAATAAATCAGTGTTTGCTTTTTTTAGCATTCGCTGATTTGATATAGACCCGTTTTAAATACTTCCTGTGATTCTGAACTCTGAAGTAATTGTGTTTGTTTCCTGAGTATTATCTTCTTCTTTTATTATTTATTATTAAATATATTTAAAACCTACTTTTTGTGACTGATATTTGTGAGACATATTTGAGCTCTTAGGGTTCTAGCATATGTATCTGGTGACACTGTACTGGCCACTTCTAAATAGCCTTGCAAGTCTTGGTCAGACTACCCTTTGGATAATAGTAACATTACACAGTAGGATTGGACATTCTTTGTAAGGGCCTTACAGTAGCTGATAAGCAGGGGGTGATGGTAGTGGAAACTATCTTATAGTCTGGGCAAATGTGGGCATAGTTAGTAAACCATGTGTGTGTGTGCTTGTATATAAATCAAATCTCAAAGTGTGTGTGTGTGTGTGTGTGTGTGTGTGTGTGTGTGTGTGTGTGTGTGTGTGTGTGTGTGTGTGTGTGTGTGTGTCAGCTACTTGGGTAGGGATATGAAGCACTGGTTGGGCAGAAGTGGTGCTGAAGGTCTTGGTGTGGCCCCTCAGCTAAGATCTTAACCCATAGCAGTGCCAGTGGGGAGTCTTGTTGGGGTTCTGGAGAAAGAGGTCAAAACCATCCCCAGGTGGACTGTGTGATCTTAAGGGAAACTGTACTTTACTGTGTGTGTGTACTTATCATCCTCTCATTGTGTACGTTCCTCACTGTTGCCAGTGGTGAGGATTGAGGCTCCTTGATTACTGGGCCAGTGCAGGGGCATCACATATTAACTGGTGGACAGTGGTGGGATATCCACATCACATATTAATTGGCTGACAGTGGTGAGTTAATCACATCACATATTAATTGGCTTGTAGTGGTGTGGATATTGAATTCCTGTAGCCTGTATATAGTGGCCACTGAAGGTGTTTGTACTCTCAATCAGCCACGCAGTGAACATTCAGAGTTCATATCACAATTGTTTTATTTTTTGTTAGCTTAGTTAGTCAAGGAGAGCAGGCAAGCATGTCAGCAGAGGAGTAGGGAAAGCTGACAAGGAGCCAGTTGGCTGAGATGTGCCTAGCTAAAGGACTGGTGTAAGCCAACCTGACTAAAGCAGACATGATTGCAGCTTTAGTCACAGCTGCATCACAGAATAGCAACCAGGAGGGCAATCAGACTGGCCTTGGAGATGTACAACTCTCAGAGAATGGACAGCTCAACCTTTCCACATCATCATCATCATCAGCCTCTTTTCCCCATTTTTTTTTCTACACGGAGACAGGGTATCGTGTTAACTGTCGCCATCTCTCTTGATTCAGTGTCACACTCCTGCCTTCTTCAACACTCTTGCCTGACTGCCGCAGATCTTCTTTCACACAATCCATCCACCTCTTTGATGGATGTCCTCACTTCCTCTTACCTTCTTCCTGTCTGTCCCAAATCTTTCTCACCAGATTGTCTTCTGCTTTTCTACACATGTTCAAACCACCATAATCTGTTCTCTTTGATCTTTTCCACAATTGGAGCTACTTTGGCTTCTGCTCTTATGTCCTCATTTCTTCGTCTGTCCTACAGTGTGCATCCTACCACCTTTCTCAGGCACTTCATTTCCATCACCTCTAGCTTCTTCAACTGTTCTGCCTTTACTGCCCAGGTTTCTGTACCATATAGTAGTACTGGTCACACCACTGTCTTGTACACCTTACTTTTCAGCTTCTTTGGCATTCTTCTGTCATAGACTACACCTGATACTCTATGCCAGTTGGCTGCAGCCCCTCTGATTCTAGCTTTAACCTCTTCATTCAGACTACCCTTCTCCTCAACCACCCCTCCCAGATACTTGAAGCTGTTTACCTGTTCCACTATCTTCCCTTCTATCTCTTTTCTCAGCTTCTTCTGATTTCCCCAGTTTGCTGCCATTACCACCATCTTATCTGTGCTTAGTTTCATCCCATGTGCCCTCAGATTTTCATTCCATTCTTCTATCCTTTGCTGAAGTTCTAGCACAGAGTCTGCTTGTACTACCACATCGTCTGCATACAGCAGTTTTGTTGATCTGTCCCCTCCAATCTGTTTGCTAATGTAGTCCATCACCAGTATGAACAGCAGTAGGCTCAGAGCTGAACTCTGATGTACACCCACTCCCACTGGGATCCCCTCTGTGAGGCCGAACACTGTTTGTACTTGAGTCACTGGGTCCTTGTACATAGCCTGTACTAATTCTACCAATGTTTCCGGGACTTCAAACCACCACACTACTGCCCAGATTAGATTTTTTGGGACCTTGTCACATGCTTTCTCCAAGTCTAGGAATGCCGAGTTGGACTCTCTCCTCATCTCTAGCTTCTTCTCAAGTATCTGTCTCAATGCAAACATTGGGTCAATTGTGCTGCATCCTGATCTGAATCCAAATTGCTCATCTCCCATCTTACATTCTACTACTCTGTGTATCCGTTTATCAATCACCCTCTCCAGAACTTTCATGCAATGCGGCAGGAGTTTGATCCCTCTGTACTGCCCACAGTTGCAGATGTCCCCTTTTTTTCTTGTACATTGGCACAAGTATGCTTATTCTCTAGTCATCTAGGATACGTCTTTCTCTCCACACTGCTATTAGTACCCTTAGGAGCCATTTCTCCCCTATCTCACCCAGCATCTTTATCATACCTACTGTGACCTCATCTGAGCCTGCTGCTTTCCCTGACTTCAGCTTCCTTAGTGCTGTTCTTACTTCTTCTACGGTGGGCTCCTCTTCATCTCTCATTGTAGGCTGTTTCTGGGGCAGTACAACTTCTGTGGGGAATTCTTCATTCAGAAGCTGCTGGAAATACTCCTTCCATCTGCCTTTGATGTCCTGTGGACTGATGAGCAGGTTGTTGCTGGCATCCCTTATGAAGGGTGGCTGACTATCTTCTTTATCTTTCTGTCTTTGCCTTGCAACCTGATATAGTTTCTTTGTGCCCCTTACTGAGTCACTTTTCAGAGGCTGGTAGAGTGCCTCTGATACCCTATTCTTTGCTATTGCAACTTCTTTCTTAGATTCTTTGTTAGCCAACCAGTAGTCCTACCTAGCCTGATCAGTCTTTTCTATCTCCCATTTCTTCCTGCACTCCTTTCTTCTGATGACTTCCTGGACTTCTGCATTCTACCACCAGCTTTCCTTATGTACCTTATTTTCATACCTGGCTCGGCCACATATCTTTTCTGTAGTCCTAACGCATGCTGTTTTTAGGCACTGCCACTCTTCTTCAACTCCACCAATTTCTTCCTCTTCTTGGGGTGCTAGAGCTCTGGGTAATTCCTTGAACTGCTGTAGTTTCTCTCCAGCCAACTTCCAGGTCTTCAGCCTGGTCTCTGTTGACCTTAGAGCCTTCTCTGACCACTTCTTACAGCTGATCGTGGCAACTAATGGTTTATGCTGTGGGCCAACTGCATCACTGAGGATGACTTTGCAATCATGGATTCTACCCCAGTGCTTTTTCCTTACTAGGAGGAAGTCTACCTGAGTTGCATGTTGGGTACTCTTGTATGTGATCTTGTGACTGTCTCTCTTTCTGAACCATGTGTTGACAACTAACAAGCCATTTGCCAGACAGAAGTCTAGAATGCCTTCTTCTTTATTCCTGTTACCCCACCCATGTAGACCCAGGCAGTCCTCATATCCAGTTCTGTCTGTCCTAATATGTGCATTCAAGTCATCCATTATCAACACTGATTCATGTTGTCCTGCTTTATCTAGTAGGTCCTGCAACTGCTGTATGAATGCACTCTTTTCCTCACTATCACAACCCTGCTGTGGTGTATATTCTGAGATTATGAATACTACCTTATCATTACACTGGAGTTTGAGTGCCATGAGTCTATCATTAATTCTGATGATATCCCTCACTGCCTTCTTCCTAAACAGAGGACTTAAAAATCCATCTGGAATTACATAGACTTCAGCTGGAGGCCAAGCGTTTGAAAATAGTGGTTGCAGAGAGACTAAGATGTCTGGAGGCTGAGGAAATTGAGAAACTGCAATGTCTAGAGGCTGCGGAAAATGAGAAACTGTGATGCTTGGAAGCGGAGGAGAATGAGAGGCAGAGGTAACATGAAAATGAGATTCTGTCTCTTCATTAGGGTCATGGAGGTAATGGGGAAGGGAGTAACCGAACCCCAGAAGTAACAAAGATCAGCAAATTTCTTCCACAATTTACAGAAGGGGGTAATTTTGATAGTTTTATTCATATGTTTGAGAGGCTATGTAAACAGTATAAGATTGATCAAGGGCTCTGGGTATGGTTCCTGATCCCCTTACTAGATGGTAAAGCTGTAACTATTATTTCTAAACTGTTTGATGCTGATTGTTTAAATTATAATGTTGTAAAGAACTGTCTTTTAGAATGTTTTAAGTTAACACCTGAAGCATATAGAAAAAAGTTTCATGAGCATAGGCACAAGGCAGATGAAAGTATGTGTGAATTTGTTGCTGAACTAAGCACTTATTTTCATAGATGGGTGAGTGGATGTCAGGTCACCCCTTTTGAAGGGCTTGCAGACCTTTTGGTGAGGGAACAAGCCCTTAGCACTTTGCCTGAGGACATGAGAATCTGGTTACCTGACAGACAATACAATACTGCAGATGAGTTGGGGAAGAATGGAGACCTATACCTAGCAAGCAGGGCATCACTGCACAGGAAAGAGACACCTAGTGCTGCTCATGGGTCTAAGGTAACTCATGGTGGGCAGCCTAGACTGCCCCAACAGAGTCCACCACTAGCAGGGGAAGTCACTAGTCCAGGTACATGTCCAGGACCAAGGGTTAAAAGTTTTAAATGCAACCAGTGGGGCCATGTAGCATATAGATGTCCACAGAGGCAAGGTGGGGAACAAAGGGTGGGAGAGCCAGTAAGTGGGAATGACAAAATGCCAGCAGTAAGTTGAGACAATGAGGGTACCAAACTACCACAAGAGGTTATATACTATCTTAGTGGATGGGAAAGAGGCCACTGCTAAGATAGACACAGCCTCTGACCTAACCATTGTGAAGCATGCAATGGTGACAGAGGAGCAATACTTGCTTGGGCAGTCTACTCCAGTCAGAGCTTTAGCAAGAACCCCATACCAAATACCTTTGGCTAGGGTTCACCTTGACTGGGAGGGTAGAAAAGGAAGCCAGCAAGTAGGTGTGTTTGAGGATATCCCTACAGATGTCCTGATAGGGAATGATTTTGATAATGCAGTACCGCGTGTGCAAGCAGTTACATGCAGTCAGGCTTGGAGACAAGCATGTGGGTCTGGTAGCCTGGGGGAGACCCAAACAGACCGCATACTTGCAGCCAGAAGAACTGGTGAGGTGGTTACTTCAGTGAGGGAGCTACCCTGTAGCAGTGAGACTGAAGCTGAGCCACATCTGCTTGTGGGTACTGATATTCCTTTGGACAGAGTGACTGCATGGGCAAAGGTGAATAGTAGTACTGCCCAGGATGACAGCGAGGCACCGGTGTCAGAGGATGCCAGACTTCCTGTGGTAGGAAAGCTGGAAAGTGTTACAAAGAGAGAGTTGAGACAGGCCCAGCTCTCAGACCCTACATTACAAGGCATGAGGGAGGAAGCTAGTGAGGCACCTGATTCTCAAGGGAAGGGGGGATATGTATATTGGGGCAAATGGTTACTGTATAGAGAGTGGACCCTGAGGGAGGGCTAATGGGTGAGAGAATACAGCAGCTGGTAGTGCCCAGAGCCTACTGCCTGGCACTTCTAGCCACAGCCCATGATATTCCCTTTGCAGGTCATATGGGCATAAAAGTACAAAGAGACATATTATGCAGAACTTTTTTTGGCCTGGGATTTCCAGAGATGTAACATGGTACTGCAGGACCTGTGAGCAGTGCCAAAAGGTAGGCAAGGAAGGAGACAAGGTGAAAGCTCCTTTGATGCCTTTGCCTGTGACTGAGGAGCCATTTCAGAGGGTAGCTATGGATATTGTGGGGTCTCTGAGTACCCCAAGTTCCACAAGGAAAAAATATTTCCTAGTGGTAGTAGATTATGCTACCAGATACCCTGAGCTGGTGGCTCTGTCCTTCATTGATGCAGAAGCGGTTGCAAATGCTTTGTTAGAAATTTTCAACAGTGTAGATTTGCAACAGAAATACTGACTGACAGAGGTGCCAATTTCATGTCAGACCTGCTGGCTTGTCTGTGGAAACACTGTGGGGTGAAGCACCCAAAGACTAACCCTACCATCCCCAGAATAATGGTCTTGTTGAGAGGTTAAACTCTACACTCAAGACAATGTTATGGGCATTTGTAGACCAGTTTTCAGGTGGAGCCTAGGTTTGCAACCATATATGACAGCGCAGTGGCATAGTGGGGTTATCAATGTAATCGCAGATGGGTTCTCAAGACAGTTAATGGGGTAAGGTATTCCTGGATAGGCCCAACCCTCTCAAGCAACGTTTCTCAAGGGGCTCTTGAAAAGCTAGCTTGAGTTTTTTTTTTTTTTTTTTGGGGGGGGGGGGGGTTGTGACACTGCCAACCAGCTATCTGGAATTTTGTAAATAATTCTATGTCATTTGTGAATATTGATGTGATTTATACAGAACTGTACTATGTCATTTGTGAATATTGATATGACTTATACAAAACTGTATATTATGTACTGAGCTTCAAGAATGTAACCACAGCATGACCTGCTGGAACATAGAAGATTAACTTACAAAACTTCAAGAAAATAAGTTGAAATGAAGTGCTTTACAATTGTGCTATAAAAGTAAGTTTCAGTGCAGAAGCAGACACAATGTCTAGAGCTAGACGTTTTTCTATTGTCTGGAAAGAAAAGTAATTACTAAGTTAAAAATGTAATGTGTTTTACTGCTTTATGACTTCCTAGCAGCTTCACAGATTTATTTTATTTATTTAAGTTTGATGACTGGGGTAGTCCACTGGGCCAATAAAGAGCCCATTTTCAGTGGAGGCCCGGGGAGAAAAGGTCCATATTTTACAGTTACAATAATTACAGTTTAAATGAATACGATATAGCACAAACAAAACACACAATAGTATGTACAGAAAAAAATACATATTTATATAAGAATAAACAATTTGTAAAGATCATAGTGTACATATTGAAAGTGACTAATAGTTCATGGCAGTTAGGTAGACTGAAAAATGTCAGAATATAAACATAAACATTTTGTCAGAGTACTTAGCAAGGACATTTGTAGAGCATACAGCTGCTAGGTCCTGTCAGGATTATGTGAAAATTTGTTGTGAGGGGATAATAGTGCAATATATGAGCGAGGAGGCATAGTAAGATGGATATTAGAGGGGGAAATTGGACTCTGGAAGGGGATCAAAAGTTAATATATGGAAAAGAAACAGAGGTGGATTAGAGGGTTTTATGTTGGAGTGTGACATGGGCATTCTCATTTAGATGACAAATGGGAGAAAAGCTGAGATTTGAATTTCCTATGGTTAGATAGGTTGTGTAGGTGAGGGGGGAGAGAGTTCCACTTTTTAACTAAGGAGAAGGACATTAGTAGTTGGCCTGGTGGACGTGAAGGTTTGTGCACCTGGAGGAGATTTTGGTTTAATAATCTGAGTGAGCAATTGGGTATATAGGTTTTTTAAGGAGGTGGCGAGAGAAGGGCAGTCTGAAGGCTTAAAGATGAGCTTGTGGGCTATTGTGAGTTGTAGGTAGCTGAGATAGTTGGGTAGTTCAAGCCATTTCAGGGTGAGAAGGGAGTGGCAGTGGTGGGATGAGTTCTTAGAACTGGTTGCAAATTTGCAGATTTTGTGGTAGCAGTTTTCAAGTTTCATTTGTAGGCCAGTTTGGAGATTGGTGAATAGAAGGGCACCATACAAAAGGGAGGGGAGCAGGAAGGTGGATGCCAGGGTTTGTCGAGTAGAGGGGGTGAGGAAGCAGTGGTGCCGGTAGAGGAGACCTAACTTCTGGTGTTTTTTTTTAATTGCAGTGAGGAAGTGGGTATCAAACTTTAGTTCTTCATCAATGGTGATTCCGAGAACCTTGATATTGGGAACAATTTCAAGGATGATGTTGTTTTGGCACTGTATGGTGAAGGAGTTTTTGTCTATAGCAGAGTTTTTGGTAGGGGGAAAAATCATTAGTTTAGTTTTATTTGCATTTAGAGCTAGATGGTTGGACTTCATCCATGATTCAGTTGTGGAGAAGGCTAAATGGGTTTTTGCTAGGAGATCAGAGGGGGAGAAGGCTGAGCAGATGATGGTTGAGTCTTCTGCATACTGAATCATGGATGATTCTGGGATAGAGTGGTGGAAGTTATTAATGAATAGGTTAAAGAGTAGAGGGCCAAGAACGGAGCCTTGGGGACACATGTGGGTGTCGGTAGGAAGGGGGAGGTTGAGGTTTTCCATTGCACAGCCTGTTGGTGATTAGACAGGTAGCTGGAAAACCAGGAAATGGTGGAGGGAGTGAGATGTTGGGATAGGAGTAGTTGTGGGAGATGGTGTAAAAAGCTTTTGAAAGATCAAAGAATAGTGTAGAGTCACATTCCAGGTTGATAGTTTCTAGAAAGGACAGAAGGGCAGTCATGGTACTGTGGCCAGGACGGAAGCCGTGTTGGGTTGGGGATAGGAGATTGTTTTGGGTTAGATGTGTCATAAGTTGTGATTGAATGTTTTTTTCTAGTATTTTTGAAATGGGGGAAAGGATGGCAATAAGCCTGAAGTTTGTGGTGTCTGTGTTTTTACCCCCTTTGTGGAGGGGGATGGTGTAGGCATGATGCCAGATAGATGGGACGTATGACTCTTGTATGGATCTATTTATAAGAATAGAGATGGGATATACAATGCTGTCTGCTGATTGAGGAAAGTGGGTGGAAGGGTGTCAGGTGCATTGTGGCAGGGTTTGAGTTTAAGGAGAAGTCTTTTTATAGTGCTTGTGGGATTGGGTGAGAGACATAATGGAGTGGAGGGAGGTAGGAGATTGTGGTCCTGGGAGGGGCTGGGGATGGATATTATGGGTGGGAAGGAGGAAGAAAGTTTGGAAATGCAGTCAGTAAAAAAGGAGTTGAACTGCATGGCTGTTTCAAGGTCGGAGAGGTTGGGATTTGGGCAGGGGCATTCTTTTTTACCAGGGTGCAGAATGGATGAGATTGAGTCCCAGAATTGTTTGGGATTGGTTGAGTGCAAGGACTGTAGCTTGGAGAAGTGTGCTTTGTGGTCTTTATTTATTAGTTTTTTTGTGGAGTTTCGAAGCTGTTTATACTCTAGGAGGGAGTTGAGAGCTCTGTTCTGAGCATACATCTGAGAGATATGTATTTCTCACACAGGGATGTTAAAATTCTATTAGTTTCTGGTTTGTCAGGTGACAAAAGTGATGTTATCCAGGCTAACTGAGCAGTAAAGTTTGATATTAATTTAAGAACTCTCTCATAGACACTGGGCATTTTGTATTTTGTCTTTGACCTAGAAACATCCATCATCAACATTATCTGCACTTGCCTTGCTAATAGTAAGTAACTAGGGTACAGTAACTTCTTGTAGATATACATAGAAATACAGTAAAGATTAGTTTAGATGTTTTCTGTATTTATTTGAGACTGTCCTGCAATGTTGTTTAAAATACTTCCTGTGATTTTGAACTCTGAAGTAACTGTGTTTGTTTTCTGAGTATTGTCTTGTTCTTTTATTATTTATTATTAAATATATTTAAAACCTATCTTTGTGGCTGATATTTGTGAGACATACTTAAGCTCTTAAAGTACTTGCATATGTATTTGGTGACACTGTACAGGCCACTCCTAAATAGCCTTACAAGTCTTGGTCCAACTATTCTTTGGATAATAGTAACATTATACAGTAGAATTGGACATCCTTTGTAAGGGCCTTATAGCAGCTAATAAGTAGGGGTTGGTGGCAGTGGAAACTACCTTACAGTCTGCGGAGAAAGAGGCATAGTTAGTAAACCTGTGCCAGCTTTCCCCATGTGTGTGTGTGTTTGTATATAAATCAAATCTCAAAGTGTGTGTGTGTCAGCTACTTGGGCAGGGACATGAAGCACTGGTTGGACAGAGAGGGTGATGGAGGTCTTGGCATGGCCCCTCAGCTGAGATCTTAACCCTATAGCTATGCCAGTGGGGAGTCTTACTGGGGATTTGGAGAAAGAGGTTTAAGCCATCCCCAGACTGACTGTGGTCTCTGCGTGCTCTTAAGGGAAACTGTACTTTACTGTGTGTCTACTTGTCATTCTCCCATTGTGTACGTCCCTCACTGTTGCCAGTTGTGAGGATTGAGGCTCCTTGATTACTGGGCCAGCATAGGGGAGTCACAGTATGATAACCTACTGATAAATTCCTTTTATTGATAGGGCAAGAGCCAAGATTGACCATCATCCAGACACCCCTATTTATTTCAGCCTAATTCCTCCCTGGTAGCAGATGTATGCGGTCCTAAAGTGAGGGCTTGCTATACCCTCCTCATTGCAGATGCTCACTTTGAAACATGTAAGATGACAGTTACCTTGAGAATATTGTTTGGAAAAGCCAAGGACACATCCCTGCTGCATGACATACACTTCTTCCACCAGGAGCCAAAAACTACAGTACCTCTTACATAGAAAAAAATGGAAATTATGGGCTCAATACATGTAGAGGAGGAACAAGATTTAAAAAGGCATGATTTGAATGAGCTATGCAATATCTGACTGACAATGACTGGATATATTATAAGTGATGTATAATGTGTTGTGTCAGCATGGTTTGTAATGTATAATGTTTGCAATTGAAATTGTGTCGGTATAGTTTATTTTCTTTTATATAAATGTAAGATTGCCTATGTCATATGTAATAATTTAATAAAGATGTTTCTTGTTTAAAAAAAACTGCAGTAGCTCGGCCATCTCACTCTCCCAAGATGGATAACTTTGCATCATATGCTTACTACCTCCATGGTCATAGCTCATAGCAAACGCTCAGATAGATGATATTCGAATATGTATTGATTCAAGAGATTTAAACAAAGCCCTTAAATGTCCTCATCATCTGATGAGTACAGTAGAGGAAGTAGCCACTCTCATGCTAAATGCCACTTTTTTTTCAGTCTTAGATGCAAAAAGTTAATTTTGGCAAATTTTGCTGAATCACAAATCTTCATTGTTAACCACTTTCAGTACACAATTTGGTAGATACAGATTTTTGAGAATGACATTTGGGATAAATTCTGCCAGTGAAGTCTTTTAACGTGCAATGGACAACATTTTTGATGGTTATCCATGTGCTATTATAGTAGATGACATTATTGTAGGGAGCAACAGTGAAGTCAAACATGATAGAAACCTCAAGAAAGTTCTAGACCATGCATACTAAGTCAGTCTTAAACTGAATCATCAGAAATGCAAATTCAAACTGAAAGAAGTTATGTGGGTCATTTGTTCACCAGTTCTGGCATACAACCAGATCCGTCTAAGCAAGTAGCAATTCTTGAGATGCCAGTTCCAGAAAATGTCACATCTTTACAAGTTTTCTTGGTATGGTCAACTATTTAGGAAAATTCATAACTGACCTGACTGAGCTTTCAATACCGTTACGTGAGCTGACACACAAAAACGTAGACTGGTCCTGGTTGGAACAACACCAAAAAGAATTTGATGTTGTGAAACAGAAATTTGCCAGTCCACCTACATTGAGATATTATGATGTTCACAAACTTGCAACTCTTTCATGTGATGCTTCAAAGTATGGTCTTGGTGCAGCATGTTTTCAAGAAGGCATACCAGTAGCTTATCCATCCAGAACTTTAACCCAAACTGAGATGCAGTATGCATAAATTGAGAAAGATCTTTTGGCAGTAGTATTCGCATTTTTGAAGTTCAGTGATTATATTTATGGCAAACCTATTCAAATAGAGACTGATCACCAACCTCTAGTGACAATTCTGAAAAAGCCAAGAGATACAGCCCCAGCACAATGCATGATGTTAAAACTGCAAAAGTACAATTTCAATATTGTCTATACAAAAGGCAAATTTCTATACCTTGCTGATGCTTTGTTGAGAGCACCCATACAAACAACTGAACAGCATGACAATGAGAAAGCAGACTTTGAAGTCATGGAACAAAAACCATAAAGCTGGTGACTAAACAGCACAAATATTTTTTGTGCTGTTTAGTCACCGGCTTTGTGGTTTTTGTTCTGCTAGTGCATGTGTGGTTGATTATTTTGAAGTCATGGAAGTCAGAAAATTTTCCTCATCACGTCTTGATGAGCTCAGAAATTACACAGCTTCAGACTCAGTTTTCCAGAAGCTGAAACATGTTATTAGTCAAGCATAGACAGCACGACAAACCAGTTTACCACTTGACATACAGAAGTACTTTTCTTATAGAGACGAGCTCATCATGATGGAAGAGGGAATCATCATGAAAGGTCCTAAAGTGGCAATTCCTTCAGCATTACAACAGGAATATATCAAGATTTTGCATTGTGGTCACCCACGTACTGATTCAACTAAAAGAAGGGCAAGAGGTATAGTATTTTCACCTTCTATGTCAAAAGATATAGAGAAGAAAACTCTAGAATGTTCAATTTGCAGCAGTACTAAAACTCACAACAAAAAGAACCAATTCAGCTAAACCAGATTCCTGAATTACTATGGCCGACAGTTGCTACTGATATTTTTGAATGGAATGGTCAACATTACTTAATGTTAGTAGACTATTATTTGAATTGGTTTGAAATTAACCTTCTTCGTAATTTAACGTCCAGCACTGTCATTACGCAATTGAAGGGATATTTTTCTGTTCATGGTAGTCTGCACAAAGTCATTTCTGACAACAGTATACAGTTTACAAGTCAGCAGTTCAAGAATTTTGCTGAGTCTTGGGACTTTGCCATGTTACTAGTAGTCCTGAGTATCCACAGTCAAATGGATTACCTTAACGTGCAGTTGAAAGTGCAAAGTACTTGTTGGAGAAATCCAAGAGAGATGGTACTGATGTTTTTCTTAATCTACTTAATCTCAGAAACATTCCTCAAGATAATTTGCTTGGTTTATCTGCTCAGACATTGATGTCCAGACAAACTAGAACAACTCTTTCGATCAGTAAACAGTTATTGATACCAAATACAAAGAACAACAGAATGGTCAAGACTCAACTTTTGAAAAAAGGTCAGTCACAAAAGTTGTACTAAGATAAATCCTGCAAACCTCTCAAACCATTAAGACAAGAAAAGATTGTGAGAATGCAAACATCTAAAGGATATGACTGAGTGGGAATCATCAAAACCCTTGTGAAGAAGACAGATTTTACATCGTACAATCTGAAGGAGTGGATTTCAGAAGGAATCAAAGACACATACTACTAGTCTCTGAACCAGTGATGCAGCAGATTGCTAGTGCCAGAGACTTTATTTCTCAGATTGACTCTAGACTTGTTCAAATTCCAGACGACAGTGTACTTTCTCCAAGTAATCTAGATGTAATCCCTGAAGTTCCAATTGTAAAAGAATCTCTAGAAACTGTCCATGTTGCCAAACCCAGTCAAAGTTTTTTATGTGACCAGATTGGGTAGAATTTCCAGACCCAATTTGAAAAACGCAGAGACTTGGACTTGAATTTATTTGTTGTTAAATGTTGATGTGATATCTAGCTCGTAAAAATATCTTGCTCTCCTATTGCATGTCGAACAAATCAAAGAAGGAGGATGTAGATTATTGTCTTTATTGTACCTAGTCAGCCACTGTAGCTAGATAGCACGTGCATATGAGTTACTGAGCACGTGCAAGAAGAGTGCCATTGTGTATAATAAGTCAGAGTGAGTGCAGGCACGAATGGAGATGCACATGTGTGTTTGAAGTAATGAGTCAATCAGTTAGCTTAAGTATATGTTCCAGTTACAGCTCCTAAAATGTTTATCTACAATAAACAACTTGAACCCATCACAGTGCCTCAGTGTCTCATTTGAATACAGCAGACATGCAACATTAGCCATCAACAGTACATACAGAAATATGTAACTAAGAATCTTCTAAATCCAATGTGACTATCCATGCCTAATGGTCTGTAAGTAGTATCAAGTTCTTTATTACACAGTACAAGTTATCTGTCATTCCAAAGAGTTCATGCTGACTGGACAGAGCAATCAGTATTCCCATTGCAAAATCGAGTCTTACAGAAAACAAGTCCAGTAAACATATCTAGAACAGTAAATTAACCAACAGATATATAAAACTACTTTCAAACAAAATCCAGTGCCATACTTCTCAACTGTCCAGATTTTTACCTCATATTTTCAATCTGTTTCTCCAACAAATTGTGGTTTTGGGCAAATCATTAGCAAACCAGTAAGAGCTAAAGTCAGAAAATAATGACAGAAATTTGAGTTTTAAACTTTATATCCTTTATAAAATTCATGGTAATTCAAAACCTGTTATTCTATCAACTTTATAAGTATAAGAGCAATATTTAAAAACTGTCCCTATTTTTACCGCTCCCCCCCATTTTATGGCTTTGTTCAGATTTCTTGCTCTAAGAGGTTGAGAGGTACAGTGGACATAAAAAGTGTACACACACCTGTTAAAATGCCAGGTTTTTGTGATATAAAAAATGAGACCACAATAAATCATTTCAAAACTTTTCCCACCTTTAATGTGACCTATAACCTGTACAATTCAATTGAAAAACAAACAAATCTGTTAGGGGAAAAAATACATATATAAAATTTAAAAAAAGTACAATAAGCTGGTTGCATAAGTTTGCACAACCTTAAACTAATACTTTGTTGAAGCACCTTTTGATTTAATAACAGCATTCAGTCTTCTTGGGTAGGAGTCTATCAGCATGGCACATCTTGACTTGGCAATATTTGCCCAATCTTCCTTGCAAAACAGCTCCAAATCTGTCAGACTGTGAGGGCATCACTTGTCCACAGCCCACTTCAGGTCACCCCACAGATTTTCTATTGGATTTAGGTCTTGGCCCTGGCTGGGCCATTACAAAACTTTAATTTTCTTCTGGTGAAGCCATTCTTTTGTTTTTTTGGATGTATGCTTGGGGTCATTGTCATGTTGAAAGGTGAAATTCCTCTTCATCTTCAGCTTTCTAGCAGACACCTGAAGGTTTTGGGCCAAAAGTGACTGGTATTTGGAACTGTTCATAATTCCCTCCACCTTGACTAAAGCCCCAGTTCCAGCTGAAGGAAAGCAACCCCAAAGCACGATACTGCCACCGCCATGCTTCACCGTGGGGATGGTGTTTTTTTGGTGATGCAAAGTGTTGTTTTTGTGCCAAATGTACCTTTTGGAATTGTGGCCAAAAAATTCAACCTTCAGACCATAACACATTTTCTCACATGCTTTTGGGAGACTTGATGTATTGTTTTGCAAATTTTAGCTGGGCCTGGATGTTTTACTATGTAAAAAAAGGTTTCTGTCTTACAACCCTACCCCATAGTCCAGGCATATGGAGAATATGGGAGATTGTTGTCACATGTAGTACATGACCAGTACTTGCCAGAAATTCCTGCACCTCCTTCAGTGTTGCTGTAGGTCTCTTGGCAGCCTCCCTGACCAGTTTTTGTTTTGTCTTTTCATCAATTTTGGAAGGACATCCAGTTCTTTGCAACGTCACTGTTGTCCCATATTTTCTCCACTTTTTGATGACTGTCTTCACTGTGTTCCATGGTATATCCAGTGCTGTGGAAAATTTTTTGTACCCTTCTTCTGACTGATACCTTTCAACAATGTGATCCCTTTGATGCTTTGTAAGCTCTCTGTGAACCATGGCTTTTGCTGTAGCAGGCAACTGAGTAAATGTTGGGAAAATAATTAAATCAAAACGTGCTTCAACAAAGAATTAGTTTAAGGGTGTGCACACTTATACAACCAGCTTATTTTACATTTTTTATTTTTTTATATTTTTTACCCTAACAGATTTGTTTTTCAATTGAATTGTACAGGTTATAGTTCACATTAAAGGTGGGACATGATTTATTGTGGTCTCATATTTTTATATCACAAAAACATGGCATTTTAACAGGAGTGTGTACACTTTTTATATCTACTCTATGTCCAGTGCCTCCCTATTGATTAGATTTAGACAGCAAAACATAAAGGGGAAAAGGAAACATGTAAACTGATTATTTCTGCTTTCCATGCAGTCAGTGAAACATAAGCAACCATAAAATGCACATGGAGTAGTTTACAAGACATCTATTCAAAAAGAAACAAATGCCTTAAAAAATAAGTTTACACTATTTACATCCATAACATAGTATAACAGAAAAACAGTTACATGCAGCAGCATACATCAACATACAAAAAATGGCAAAAGTGTTTCAAGTTAAGTTAATGCTGTTATTTCTTTCTATGTAGTAAGTGAAAATGAAACAGAACAGTTTCTAGTTCACAAACTGATTAAAATGCAGTTGGCGATCAAACAGCAAACTTGAAAAAAAAAGAAAGAAAAACATCTTATAACTGAAATTTAAACTGTTTAATTCCCTAGCATAGTACAACAGAACCAAGTTACATAAACCAGTACACAACACAGAAAAGAAACTACAGAGAACTGTTTTTTGTATATTGAAGTAGAACAGATAAGTAAGCTCATGCACACATACACATATGTACACACATGCTTGGTTTGTCCACACCCACTCATAGATTATTGATAATATATTAGAATTTTACATTTTTCACTTACATGAACTGGATGATACCAGTGCAGTACTGGTCTCCAGGTTTTGCCCACTTTGGCACTCAACACAACCTACACTAAAAGCCTGTTTTTTTGTCCGAGGTCTAATGTCCCTATCAACATCTTCCATACTTTTATAAGAATTGGAAGGCCTGTTCCAGAGCTATGAGCAGTGATTGCAAAAAACAGTCTTGCGGTATTTTCCTGGAATACATATTTATAAAATTATATTTCCAAGCTTTCTGAAATAATTTACAGATCTAACCTGCCTGAAATGATCTGCTGCTCTGCTTATACAAAATACCACCCCCCTACACACACACACACACACACACACACACACACACACACACACACACACAGTGTGTTGGCAGAAGGTCAAGCAAGCAGAAGTAGTCCTGATATTTGTTACTGTTGTTGTAACTCTTTTTTTTGTGTGTGTAAGATGGGAGTTTGCATAGTCACTTTTACACCTCTTGCTACCACTGCTTTTGTAAAGGGCCATTTAAGTTTACACTACATCTGCCTTATGGCAGAAGGAGACAGTTAGACCATCTTATCTGCCCTTTAAATGCACTTAATTTTCTTAACTGCCTCCATGAATTTCTTCTCTAGTATCCATTGTGGTAGCCAGTTGTCTGGGTCGCATTCCCTTTGTATGAAGAAGTACTTTTATAGATTCAGGTAACAGCTGCATCACTACAATTTGCTGTCTGCAGTCCCTCCTTCCATTGTTTTTTCACTTACCTGGTGAGGAGGGGTGGGAGATTCCCACCGGGGCTCTCACTTCTAGCTCCAAGCACCCCAGCATCCAGGCATGACCAATTGTTGAGACAGAGTCAGGTGTAGAGTTTGACTGGGGCAATACACCTATCAGGTGTCCTAAGATGAGCTCAGGGATGACAGTAACTTCCCATGGAGCAGAAGGGCAAAGGTTTGCTTGATCTTGATTTTCAGTATGAATGCAGACCATGAAAGCGGGGCCTCATGATCTTTCTGGCTTTTTGGATTTTAAACAGGAGGTGTAATAAAAGTTAACACAGAGATAAATGGCTTGTGGAGACATCACCTTTTGATCCTTCAATGTCGACTCTTCCTATCATTGTGAAGCAGAATTCAACAAACATTGGATTGTTCACCCACTAATAGAGAATGTGAGCTGGGTTTAGACCATTGTGAGACAGGTTAGTTTTACCCTACTGATGATGTGTTGCTCTTCTAGTTTAGGGGACCACTTCACAGCTCTCCACCATGATCATCTGCATCTACATCATGCCCCTGATCTTTCTGGGTCTCTAGTGAGAAGTGTTCCAGATTGTCTGATGTCCTGTCAGTCCTTTCCCCTCCATCCCACAAACTGTTCTGGTTGCTTTTCTCTCCTTCCAATTATATGAAATCCCTCTCCTTATAAATGAGATTGTTTGTTAAATGAGATGCATTATTTATTTGCTTCTGGATTCTACTCCTCTGATGGTATACTCTTATTTATTTGTTTCTGGATTCTATTCCTCTGATGGTATACTCCAGCATTTGGTTTGCTGCTGCCAAGGAACTCTTACACTGGCCCTGATGGTCCACAAGAGCTAGTATGAACACCTTTTTGGGTTCTGTTACCATCACTTTCACGTCTTCTAGCTGATACACTGCACAAGGGTTGTTCTGGCACAAATACAGTACATAGCATTTGTCTACATTGAACCTAAAATGCTACTGTTCTACCCCTTGGTCAGTGTTTTTGAGTTCTGCCTTAGATTCTTCCTCATCACGTACTACCACACCTAAAACTTTGTTTTAAGAGAGAAGAGATTGATCCTGCTATCTGTTCCCTCAGATATGCCTGAGGGAAACACTCTTAGCAGCAGTGAACCCAAGACTGACTCTAGTCAAATCTCTTATTATTAACATCATTCATTTATTACCACACATCCCTCTGTTTCCTATTCTTCAACTAAGCTACAGTCCAATTTCTTAATCTTGGTCCCTCCTCCAGTCTCTTCAAATTTTCCAGCAGCTGCCTGTGTAGGACCAGCTTGGTGATATTCAGGCTAGGCATGTGCATGATTACCTGATATGCAGATAGACCATGTGTGCTGGTACTCATATGTGAAGTTCACTTGTAACACAGTTGAACTGATGTCTCATTCTGACCAGGAAACTGTGTTCATTGTTGTCCTAAAGACTGTTTTCCTTAGGAAAACATCCAGCTTTTCCCTTGGGATTCTTTCTATGACTTTATCTAGCCTAACATCACTTTTAGACAAGATGCCCTCTCCCCATCTTGTAGGTCTAGCCTCTTTTACTGTGTCTCAAGCATCGACCCTCCTCACCTCTTGTAGGCCCCACAGTTTGTTCTAATTGCTTGTTTCACATCCCTATGTAGCCACTCTGGCCTTCTTCTCATATTTTTGCTTTTTTTGTTATCTATTTTGACCTTGTTGTCTGTCAGCTCTCCTGTGATAATGACAGACCTATCTGTTTCTCCATGGGCTGCTGCAACTCACTAAAGGCAATTATCTAGGCAGCCATCAGGATTTCTGTTGGTTTAACCTTATCTGTTATTATCCTCTTAGTGCCTAATGCATGCCCTTGAAATGCCAGCCATTTGACATATGCCAGCTTCCACACAAATGGAAATTCTGTCCACACTAGCATGTTTTGCTTAGCAAGGGCTGCACACCCAGTTTTTCACACAGTGTTCCATACTCTGACCTCCATCAACCCTGGTGCTTTCTGACGTGCCATGGCAGACAATACCACCACCTTCTTCCCAGCATGGTTGGCTACCCTCACAAGCTGCATACCTCTTAACTGCCCAGATTTTCACAGAATGCCCAGATTTTTGCCTTATATTTTTGGTCAAGTCCTCATAAAATCCGTGGTTTTCTTGCAAATCACTGGGATGATCTGAGGACTGAAGTCACTAAATAACAACATGCATTTGAGTTTCAGACTTCATGGCCTTCAGAAAATGTATGCTAACACAATACCTTTTACTCTAGCAGACCTATTTGTTTCATTTGTTTTATTTAAGTAAAAATAAATAAATAAAACTCTAGCAACTTTCTAAGTTTATAAGAGCAATATTTAAAATCTGTCCCTATTTTTGGGCCTTTGCCCCTCCCCATTTTTTCAGGCTTTGTCCAGATTTCTTGCACTAAAAGGCAGAAAAGTATGACCAGCTGCTCTTCCATCAGCTCCTGGGCCACCATACAAATGATCAAGTATGTCATAGTCAGGGGTTCATCAGGACAAAGGGCAGCTACCACTTGCAGGAGAGATGGGGTCCAAATGGACAGATGAAAATTCAGCAAGCAAATTAGAGTAGTAGTGCTGAAACTGAATTCATCCTCAAGTCTTGGTGATTACCTTCATGAGGTAGACCCTGTTTTGCAAAGTTAAGTAAAGCCTCTAATTGGAAAACCCCAGGCCCAGATGTAGTACCTAACTTTTGGTTAAAGTATTAACAGCTTTGCACGAAGATTTAGCCATGAGTAAGAACTATTTATATGCGCACCCTGAATGGACACCAACCTGGCTAACAACAGGAACAAACAATGCTCCTATTTAAGAGTGAACCTGCAAGCTATCCCAAAAATTATAGCTCAATAACTTGTCTTCCAACAACGTATAAACTACACACTGGAATTGATGCCAATAGAGTTTATAGTCATTTAGAAGAAAACTCAATTATGGCATTAGAACAAAAGGGCAATAAAAGAAAGTCATATGGAACAAAGGATAATTTGTTGTTAAATACACTCATAGTGGAGAACTGTAAAAAGGGGAAGAATCTAAGTATGGCATTGACTGACTACAAAAAAAGCATTTGAGAGTATCCCACATTTATGGATAAAAGAGTGCTTAAAAATGTATACGATACACCCTACACTGATTGGCTACAGTACAGTGACTACAAAACAGTGGCAGACCTCTTTGCAATTAAGCCATGATAAAGGACAAATTATTATCCCAGGGATAAAAATTCAAAGGGGGATATTCCAGGGTGACTGTCACCACAGCTATTCTGCCTTGGCCTTAACCCATTAAGCTGTCTACTTAACAGCTTAGGCCATGGCTATAATTTGGCTCCTAGAAAACAACAAAGTCTAAAGACTTGTCATATTCTCTTTGTTGATGATTTGAAACTGTATAGCTCATAGATGAGGAACTAACTGAAAGCACAACTGCAGGTTGGAAAAACTTTTTCAGATGACATAAGAAAGTAATTTGGTCTTGATAAATGTGCAAAAAACTGCAGCACCAGAAAAACATCAGTTTGGGACAAGAATGTGATATAAAAGAATATGAGCAAGAGGGAGTGTATAAATATTTGGGAATTGATGAAGGATCAGCAATAAAACACAAACAAATGTGAATAAAACAGGAATATTTCAGAAGACTTAAATTAATCCTGAAAACTGCATTGACATCTAGGAACAAAATCCAAGCTCCAAGGAATTTGCTCTTCCTGTCCTAACTTACAGTTTTGGAGTGATTGACTGGCCCCAAAATGTATTGGCTAGATTAGATAGGAAAACAAGAAGGATGCTTCATGCTCACCAAATGATTTATAAAAATCAGTGTATACCAAGATTATATATTCCCCTTTCTGAAAGAGGGATGGTCCTCCTTGAAACTGATTACATGTATAGATCTGTAATCATGGGATTCCACACATATCTGCTGACCTCACAAGATTCAAACATAGTGAACATTTTGAAACATGAGAAGAATAAATCTAAGATGACTTCTCTGCTTAATCTAGCAAAAGCACATCGGAGTCGAGCAGGAATGGAAATCAAACTAGAAGTAGATAAAAATCAGGCAGCAACTGAATGTGCCAAAAAACAAAAGAAAGAATATAAGGTGAAGGACCAGATGAAAAGGCAAGAAATGTGGAAAATGCATAAATATAGTTGCAAGTATAGAAAACTTCTGGAAGAACCTCATGTTGATCAGGAACAAATGCAGGAAAGGTTAAGGAGAGGCGAACTGAAACCAACAGATGAAAGGCTAATATTGGTGGCACAAGATAGTGGGCTACATACATGTTGGTTTACAAAGTCCATTTGGGAGAAACAGACAAATGTAGGTTTTGTAAAACAGAATTGGAAACAGTTACACACCTCATTGCTGGTTGTGATATAATAATGGCAGAAGGACTGTATACTGAAAGGTATAATAATGTGGTGAGAATATTGCACTGGGGATTGTGCAAACATTATGGTACTGAAGTGGCTGAAAAACACTGAAGGCATGACCTACAAAGCATCATAGAAAATGATGAAGTTTACATCACATGGAATCATCCATTAACAACAGTTCAAAAGACAGACGTTAGAAAAACGGATATAGTGGTCCAAGAAAAGCAGACAAAAGTAGCATTGATCATTGAAATCACTACACCCAGTGACTACAGTGTCCTGCATACAGAGAGACACAAAGTTATAAAATATCAGGATTTGCAAGCAGAAATGACAGCAATGTGGAGGAAAGATACACAGATAGTTCCAGTAGTAGTAGGAGCAAGGGGTGTTATAAAAAAGAATCTACAATCATATTAAGATATGATAGCAATACATGTAACTCCATACGAATTGCAGGAGTCATTACTGGGCACATTGCGGGTGCTGCGAAGAGCACTACTGGCTGACATCAAAGAGTGAATCAATACTAATTCTATGAACTTTAATCGTACTTTGACTTAAGAATGGAGTTCATTCCTGTCATGGTATTAGAAACCTAAAAGATTTGAAGAAATTAAAAAAGGGAGAGATTTGTGCCATATTTCAATGCCTTCTGACACTTCTACCAATAGAGTTTTCCCTATGTATGAATATTTTCTGCCAATGCTGATCTTGACACGCCCACATGAGTTTGGGCCCTTGTCTTAACACCTCTTGCTGTTGGCCACAGGAGAGTTTCATCCCATGTTTGAAGCTCTTTTGTTTCCACTCACAGGAGAGTTTGGACACACATATGAATACCTTCTACTGATATTCACATGAGAGCTTGGTCCCATGTTTGAAAACATTTTGTTGCCACTCAGAGGACAGTTTAGATAATGGGTAAATTCTTGTTCCCACTCACAGGATGGTTTGGCCCCATGTGTGAATACGTTCTGTTGCTGCCATTACCAGGATCATACCTCTCAATCTCTTAAGGCAAGAAATCTGGACAAAACCTAAAATAATGGTGGGGCAAAGACCCAAAAATAGGGACAGATTTTAAATATTGTTCTAATAAACTTAGAAAGTTGCTGGAACAACAGGATTTGCATAAGCATGCATTTTCCATGTAAATATCATATATAGTATGTTAGTAATCTTTTGGAGCTTTTCTCCCTGGGCTTCTGCTGAAAATGGGCAGATCTGTCCAGTCAAACCTCCCCGGTAAACAAATGTAAAATAAATAAATAAATATGAAGTTTGAAACTCAAATGTATGTCATTATTTAGTGATGTTAGTCCTCAGTGATTTTCCAGAAAACCACAAATTTTATGAGGAATAAAACAAATACATGGAAGCAAAAATCTGGACATTCTGTAAAACCTCTATAGTTGAGAGGTATGACCAGGATTATCAGTCCTTTGCACCTAAACAGCTAATGCCACTACCAAAGTGTCTGTTTACACATATGAGTAGCTGTTACTGCCCTTACACTGACTGTGCAGCTCTGTGTCTGAACAACTGCTGTCACTTTGAAGTGTATTTTATATGGTATATGAATGCTTACTTTTACTGCTTCCTCTGCCATAACATATATAGCTAGTTGTACTGTCACTTCCATCATTTTATGTGATATTTTTATATGATATAGCTATTTTTGCCTTCATACCTGCTAACCATCAAGTTTCTAAGAGGCCATCAGCCAGGTGGCCATGAAGGTGCTTTATTCTCTTGCTGGTATACTATTCAATGAGAACTTTTTCCATATGATCCTAACCTCTGTCCCCCAGTGGTAACTTGGGTACTTGCATCATGACAACGGCCACCTATACTTCTTCAGTCCTGGCATGCAAGCTCCCCCACATGCATCCACAGAAGTTATCGCCAAAGGCTTGGGCAGCCATGCTCACATCCTCCATACCCACACTGCATGATGAGCTTCATCTCTTCAGCCTCCAGTAGGGTCCTGTCATTGTTGCAAGCTGAGTGAGAACCACAGTGCCTCCCCTACAGGACGGGCATGCCCATCCTCCTTGCCTATGCCATCAAGTGCCTTAGCAGCTAGTCAAACTCAGATCACCTGGGCTGTAGTCAGGGCTTTATCCCTTTATGCCATTGGTGCAGGCTACTTACAGGATTCTTTGGAACCATATCTAAATAGCTATTGTTGCTCACAACCATCATCAGCCCCATATTAGAATACTTACTATTACAGCTGTTGCTCCCAGTCCATTGAGTGTACTATTTCATGTTTGAATAGTTACAGATGAAACTATAACCTATAGTGTACAGCCTCATGTCTAAGCAGCTGCTACTCTACTCCTAAGAATGTTTGGTCTCCTCTCTTCATATCTTCAACTGCTGCCATTATCAGCTGTTAAGTTCCATGTCTGCAATGTTCAGCCCTAGATTTGAATACCTATCGCTGCCATAACCTGGAGTTTTCAGTCTCAGGTTGGAATACTTACTACTGCCGTAACCTGAAATGTTCAGTATCAGGTTCAAATACCTACTGCTGCCATAACGTGGAGTGTTCAGTCTTGGGTTTAAATTTCTGCTGCTGACATAACCTAGATTGTTCAATCACATGTTTAAATACCTATAGCAAATACCAATATCAGTCTCAACAGCTCAACAGGTAGCACACTCACCTTTAGTGCACTATTATCACACCAGGATTGTGGATATTTCTAATACTGGCACTATAGTGCAGCATAATAGGGTGCTGCACTCCTCAGTGTACCATCCCTCAGATGAGAAATTAAACTGCGAACCCATCTGCCTGATTTTGTGGTAGCTTAGGTGAATGTAAAAAATACACAGCACTCATTGAAAATATTAGGTAAATTTCCCTTCGTCAGTATGATTTACTACCTCAGTTCTCTCCTGAAAAGAGGTCATTGGCCTAGTGAGACTAATCCAGTCAACAAACTATAAACAAATAAATACTTATTTGACAACCTTCTGTATTTGATCTTGGATTCAAATACCTACTGCTATCACTCTCTAGTGTATTTGTCTTCAAGTTTCAGTAACTTTTGTTGCTACCCCTTCCAGCAGTGTGCATTTTCATGCTTAAGTGTCTAACATGATGGCATTACAGAAGATGCTCAGGTGCAGAGGAAGTCAGAAGGAATGGATTAAGGCTGGAGGACTCAGAAAATCTTCAGCTTACATGAATCCAAGATGGCTGCACATTGAGTAACAGGTTAATTCTAGCTCCCCCAGTGTGAAAACAAAAACTCAGCAGAGAAAGCCAGTGGACTTATATTTCTGGGTAAATTTCAGTAACTGGCTAATAAGTTCAGTGCATAGATGCCAAAAAAAAAAAAAAAAGAAATGCAGAGGACCTGAAAGGAAATCAACTACAAAAGGTAAAGTAAAAACACTGGCTGGGAAGAGTACTGCGGCTGTTCAGCAAAAAGCAGTGCAAGCTCCAGACATGACTTTCAGTAACCCAGAGGAAAATATAACACAACTGCACACAGGCCTGATTAAAATAAATGAAACGCTGATGAAGTATATCAAGTCAAATAATAACAGGCTGGAAAAAAATGGAACAAGCTTTAAACAGATATTCAGATGAGGTGATAAAACTGCAAAAATCAGAGGTCAAAATGAAGAGAAGGCTGGCTCAATATAAAACTGGTCAAGAAGAGATGTTTCAAAAAATAAAAGAATTATAGGACAGAGCACATAGGGAAAACCCAAGATTTTCTGTTGCACCAGAGAAGCTGGGAGGAAAAGACTGTATTAATTTTATGAGAGCACAAATAAGCAACTGGGCTGGTATTCCTCAGCAGGAGTTGTTAATTGAAAGGGCACATCATGTACATGCTCAAAACCTGGCTATGAGAAAGCAATCTAGACCTTTAATAATAAAGCTGCAACCCTACCAGCAGGAGTTGATTCTGACAAAACTGTGGCAGAAGGATAAAGTACTAAAAGTGTGAGACAGCAGAATGTTTGTAGAGAATGATTACTCACTGTATACCTGGCAGAAGAGGAGTACATTTATTTCACTATTCTGGGAATGTCGAGAAGCAGGCATGAGACTGAAACTGCTATACACAGCTATCTTCAAAATATTCTTTCCTGGTGGGGCAAAGTCATTTTTTGATGCAGTGCATGCTGGGGAGAAAATACAAAAGTTTGTCTTACAAAAAGTGAGCTGTGGAACAGAAGAGATTCTGCTTCTTGTTCTTCTGGTAATAAAGACAACAGAGAGATTGTGCCAGTGAAACCTTTTCCAATGTTTCAACAAAAAAATGAAAAACAAGTCCAAACAACCGTAGAGTCAACACTATAATTCAATTTAATACGTACTTAAAGCGCTTTTCATTTGCAATCTATGCAAACTTCGTCAGAAGTGAAAATACAAAAAATTACGTCATCCTTTTAAAACACTTGATCCAAAAAACGCGGGACAATTAACTAACAATAGCTGTTTAACTATCAACTACTAAAATTGAATTAAACCTAGTATCACCTACAATATAATCCTACCTTTTACAAAAAATATATGTCTAAATTTATACACACAAATACATAACTTTTAACAGAAATAAAGGTCTATATTTATAAAAAATATAAAATGTTAATAAGAAAATAGTATTTACCTTATTTATCTTCAGTTAGCAGTGGCACCCTTGTATCTCATCAGGCTGCTAATTTAGTAACAAATTCAATACAGCCGTTGAATGGTAATCCATTGCAGTTAATGCAGCAAAAAGCTGTTACTGATGAGAGCCAGGTGGATTTGTCAACACCACCACCAGCACAAGGTATCGTGGTTGGGTCTGTAAGGACAACCCAAGTGCAGTTGTCTAATCAGCTACTGTGGGGAGAGAATCAGGGCATGATAAATTAAGTTAATCCACAAGAAGTCCTCCAAGTAGATGGACAGGTGAATCCGGTCAACCAGCAGGATCGGTCTGGTGGAATTCCTTCTTTGGCAGCATGGATTTCAGATAACTTCTCTTTCTCCTGACCAGTACCATCTACCGTTAATGACTTACGGTCACTGAGAAGTAATGTTTTAGAATCTCCTGACATAGTTAATAAATTGAAACTGTTTGACACTCATCTTTTAAAACTAAAGAAAACCCAATTGGAAATTTCTTATTTTAAGGAATGTTTAGCACAGAAAGTTGTTCTGAAAGGCTTGCATAGATTTCAGTACCCTACAGGGCTTGTTAAAGATTCGCCTTTTCATACTGACTTAATAGAATTGTTTGACTGACAAGGGTTTGAACGTTTAGAGCTAATGGTGAAACATTATTCCATTTGGGTTGATAATTTAACTGGTTCGGTCACTGACTTGGACAAGAGTATTAATAATGATGTTGAGTTTGCAAGATATAAATATGACTATAGTAGGGTATTCTCTAGCATTGACCAACATATGAGCAAACTCAAAGCAAATAAAGTCAAAAAATTGGACCGTGATCGTAAGGCTTATAGTCAAGGTATGGCATACCTGGCCCCTTCTCCAGCTCAAGTATGGCAGGCTGGCCAGGGCATGCACCACCAGCAAGTAAAGGATGTCCATTGTCAAGGCCTTCCCAGTAATACTCAATCAGATCAAGTTATTGGTGAGCAGATTGACCCGAGTGCTAACATTCCTACTGAGGCTATGAATGGGTTCAATAATGGTAGTTAATTTAATGATAGTGGTTCTGTTCTTCCAGAGGTCCGGAGGAGCGAGAGACTACAAAATGGCCCTCACATGTTTTATAACAACAATAGACAACAGAACGATCAAAACTATAATCAGAACCAGGTTTTTTGGCAAACCAGCTTTACAGGAGCGAGGCTGAAACAACAGAAGAGCTTACAATCGAACAAGGGCAAGTCAAATTACAACAGGAACAAAACTTAATGGTTGTGGAAGATTCCTCCAGTGTGGTATTAGATTTCCTCAATGAGAGTCCTTCCCTTATTCACCACATTGCAGTTTTTCATGGACAAGCAATTTTTAGTGGAGAAGAATATTGTTTTTCTATGTCTTTAAGTAATGAAGAACAGACACAACGAAGCCCGGTAGGACCTAACGTTATCTGTAATAAAGAAGGTGACTTTAGAGTGTACACTTTTTCTTCAGCTGTATTTACTTCTGACATTGTGAATTTTTTAGCTAAAGGGCACACTTATGTACCCCAACATCAAATTGATATTGTTAAGGCTATTATCGAAATTAATACAGTTAAACAGTTGTTCATCTGGATTTTAGTTTCCAATACTGTGGATTGTCTTTAATAAACAGTTGTTCATGTGGATTTTAGTTTCCAATACTGTGGATTGTCTTTAATAACAGTTGTTCATGTGGATTTTAGTTTCCAATACTGTGGATTGTCTTTAATAAATATATCTTTGAAACAGTTGTTCATGTGGATTTTAGTTTCCAATACTGTGGATTGTCTTTAATAAATATATCTTTGGATATACACCACCATTGCCTTATTCGAGTAAGCCTGCATGCTACTTTTTAAACCTAGCTGGGACGGTGAGTTGACCGTCTTGTTTTATCAGTTCTGGTGTTGCCGTTTGTGTTAGAGTTTTTGACAATAATGATTATATAGAGCAGACTGATAGATTGTTATGTACCAATGCTTACCAAATGAGTTCTCGATCAGAGGTCAATAAGGCTTACAATTTAATCAGGATGTGTACTAATGATTTATTCATTGAGGGCCGTATTGAACAAGATATGTTTAATTTTATGACAACATCTTACTCAGTATCTTACTCAATGGATACTAAGTATCCATTTTTGTTCGGTATCCCGAAAATTCACAAAGACGTATTGGATCCTCCTACGAGACCATTGGTAGACAGTCGAGGCTCTCCTACCTGTGCTTGTGCTAAGGTCATTAACACAATGTTGCAGAAGTAAGTAGTTTTCGAAGACCAAATATGTAAAGATTCTTGGTCTTTTTTGGCTAAAATTGACAACTTAGAGTACAATGAAAACTACAATTTTCTCACGATTGATGTCAGAGACCTGTACACATGTATTCCACATGAGGTTAGCATCGAATGGGTGGCTTGGATGATGAAGAAACATGGAACACTTAGTTCGGAGATTTCTTTAGTGACTGAATTACTTGACCTAGTATTAACAAATAACATTTTTATGTTTAATAACCAATTTTATTTGCAAAAAGTAGGGATAGCAATGGGTTCCCCAATTGGAGCCAGTGTAGCCAACCTGGTTATGGCAGGCTGGGAATCCGAATTTCTATTGAACAACATGAATGTCCAAAAGGATCTCATTTATTACACCAGATACCTGGACGGCATATTTATTTTGTTAAAAGGGGACCAAGAGACAGGCCGAGTGATGCTGGAAATGTTTAATCAATCAACTGAATTTTTACAATTCACTTCTACTTTCAACACAGAGGCCACAGCATACTTAGACATCTGGTTAAGTAAGAATAGAACAGTGGGTTGTTATAGGGCCAAAATATCTAGGAAAAGCACATATTCCAGTTCTTTCCTCCATTTCTCTAGCTGCCACCCGTTTCATCAGAAAAGGTCGGTTATTAAGGGCCAGCTAGTTCGGGCTTCAAGGATTATTAGCCAGGAGGAAGATTTTTTTTGGAAGAATGTGCATTCCTAAAAAAACTTTTCTTACATCGTGATTATCCGGAACCTTTGTTGGACTCTTTGATAGAGGAAGTTACTTGTAAAAAGGTAAACCAAATTTACAAACCCATTTTGGCTATTAGACTTTCTGTTGGTAACAACTTAATAGACCCGGATTTGTCAGTGCCTATAGTCTCTTGTGAGTCCATTATCCACAATAACCAAACATCACATTGTAGCTTTATAACCACATTCAGTGCACAAAGTAATCTTTGCACTAAAATCCTGCGGAAAAACTAGGAATTGTTTAGATCCAATCAAATTTTATTTAACAAATTTGGAAACACACATAATATTATTTTTAAACATGGTAGAAACCTTAAGAATTTATTGGAAAAACAGCAGTGGAAGGTTCCCAGAATAGTCGGGATGAATAAATGTGAGAATTGTAATTACTGTAAAAATGTAGAGGTAGCTAACCACTTTGTGGTAAATGGTCAAAAATACAAATTAAAATCTAGGTTTAACTGTAACTCTAGGTTTGTAGTCTATCTGGCCAGATGTACTTGCTGTCAAGCCTTTTATATAGGCAAGACAGAGCATAGACTCCATGACAGAATGTACAAACATTTGTACGCTATCGGTCACAACAAGACCGATAATGCGTTGGCAAAGCATATCCATCTTAATGTGGACCATCAGTTTAAATTTATGGCCATAGACAATGTACTTCAAGACATTAGAGGCGGACCTTTTCCTCTCAAACTTGAAGAACTAGAGTTGGTGTGGCAAATCAAACTCAATGCATACAATGTTCCAGGTCTTAATGAGTCCTGTTCCATTAGCAGATCTTGCATCAGTAATGACTAAATTAAATAAAAATGCATGGTAATGAAATAAAAATGAGACACTGGCACATTCCCACCTATCTGTTAAAAAGAGAGGAATTTAAGGAATTGGTAGTGGAAATTATCAAGATATATTAGAGAATTTAGTAATGTCTTCTGAAAATATAGCCAGGGAATGGGATACAATTAAATTGGAGTTTAAAACAGGGTGGAAATAAAAGAAAAAGAGATATGGTTAAGAAGTAACAAGAATTATTTAGAGGTATTGACAAATGTCAAAGTATTGCAGAATATGTTTTTGATAATAACTCTAGAGCACAAAAACTTTTAGCATGACAACTTAGGAAACTGAAAGTAGAAAGGGCTGTTGCCAAGCTTAGGGAGCCTATAACAAGGAAGATAACGAGATCCTGTAGAGGTACTAGAAATATTTCAGAAATTCTATGAAAGTCTGTATAAAGCAGAGAAATATGGAAATCAAAAAAAAGGTACAAATGGAAATGTTTTTGGAAGAATTAACTATGTCAACGTTACAGGTAGACAAGGCTCAATTACTGACAATTAGGATGGGAAGAGGTAAGATAAAATAGTGATGTATATCCATTCCACAGGAAAGTCACCAGGAGTAGATGGTATTCCTGTGGAAGTTTTGAAGCTAGGAGGGAAAAATTGATAAAGATCTGGAAGGTTTTGTTTAACAGTATTTTAAGAGGAGGAAAAGCACCAACATCCTAGAAGAAAGTGGTGGTGGATGTAATACATAAGGAGGGTAAAGACCCATCAGATCCAGCTTCATGCAGGCCCATTTCAATCCTAAACCATGATTATAAAGTGTTTATATCTATGATGGATAAAAGAATGGCAAAAGTGATGCCAAAATTGATAGATATGGATAAATGTGGTTTTGTGTAGGGGAAGTAAACATTTGACAACATTAACATAACACTGATGATCCAGAGGGAAGCAGAATGTAAGAAAATGCCCTGCTGTTTGGTGGGTCTTGATGCAGAGAAAGCATTAGACAGAGTAGGAACAGACTACCTATCTATGTTAAACAGAGCTCCTCATTAGCACTCTTCAAGAAAAATCTTGATGATTGGATGGGAGATAGGAAATTCACCCCGGGATCACTTCTGTGGCTCTGCTTGACAGGGGCACAGGAAAATAATTTTCTTGGGTGGTGAAAGCCAGGGTACCTTTTTTGGCTAGGCTTATATAGGCCCTAGGGCCAATAGCCTAGTACCCTCCTATGAACCTATGAGTAGGCTGGGATTTTATGAGTAGGGCAATGGATGCATTTGTATTCCTTGATAAAATTATAAGGTTGATTAAGATATATGAGGGCTCAGAAGCGAAAATTAATGTAGGTGGGTTCCTTGCTGATAATTTCTACTTAAGAACAGGAATGAGCCAGGGGTGTCCTCTTTCCCCTTTGTTATTTGCATTATATTTAGAACCAATGGCAAAGAAAACACGGGACTCAGAAATTCAAGGATATAATTGGTATACTAGTCAATAAAACCTGGCTCTGTTTGCAGATGATATTATTTTATACCTGACAAAACCAGAAAAGGACAGTTTCAAATCTTTTCAGGATATAAAAGTAATGAAGCTAAAACAAAGGCAATAGCTGTAAGTTATGTACCCACACACAAATTAGTTCAGCAATATCCATATTTATGGGGACATGATAAAATAAAGTACTTAGGAGTATGGATTAAAGTGATCCCAGTGTGGCAGCTAAGGATGTGTGGGAAGAGACTAAACAAAAGATAATACAAAAACTGAGAAATTGGAAGCTCTGTTATATGAGTATGGGTAGTAAGATATAAGCAGTTAAAATGTTTTAGTCCTTTTAGTCTTATACACAGGTCAGGCATACTTTTATCAACCAGAGGAGAAGTTGTGGGTAGCAATTAATAAAGAGCTGAAGGATTTTATATTGGGGGGGGGGGGATGGCAAGAGTCAAGTGGGATAAGCTGATTCTTCCAGTATAATACAAAGCAGATTGGGATTACCTGATTTGAAGGAGTATTTCAGACCTGCACAGTTAAGACTCCTATACATAGCACAAGCAGAAAACTATAATTCAAAGTGGAAAGGGATGATAATGAAACAGGGGGGAAGCTCAACAAACATGGAGAGACTGGGATTTTGGATGTAGATCATTAAGGAGTATAACAATAATCATACAGGATATTATATTCATAAAGTATCAGAAAGTATTCTAAGAACTAAGCCAACACGGGAATGGAGAAAAGAGATTCTGCCGATAGGGATGACTGCAATTAGGGATACAGACAATAGGCAAGAGGGGGCTGGAATTTATTGGACAAAACTGCCAAAGGAACCAAGGTATTGGGAGCAAATAACTAGAGAGGAATAGGTGATAGAATGGGAAGACACCAAGAATTTATTTGGACTGCAGGTTAGAGATTGCCTTCCCTATTAAGGATTGATATCAGAGTACAGGAAAAGAAAAAGAAACAGGGATCCTAAATAAAGACTAGCACCGGCAGAGTTTTTAGTAGAATCTAGAACAGAAATTGCTGTTAAAAAAGGACATATAAAATATTGCTTGACAACTATAAGAATCAATCAGAGGAGGTTAGAAAGGATTGGGAAGAGAAATCAGATAAACAATTCACAAAGAAACAATGGAGGGATATATGTATGTCTCCCAAATGTGCAACAAAATCTGGAGGATTTAGGATTTTTGCTTGGAAATGTTTACATAGGTATTTTTATACCCCAAATAGACTCCAGAGAATTCTTCCTCAGGTAGACAGCAAATGTTGGAGGTGTGATGGGGAAGAAAGACATAAATGGGAACATATTTTCTGGGACTGTAAGGAATACACAGACTTTAAATACTCCTGCAGACTACTCTAGCAGAGATACTGGGAGAGCAAATTGGTGTATCTAGGGAAATGATTTTTCTGAGCTATAATATAGAATTGGAATTGCCGACATATAGTAAGGCCTTGCTAAGTTTTATTATGGTGGCTGCCAAAAATGCAATTGCTAGAAAATGGAAATCAAAATCCAAACCAACTGTACTAGAAATAGTGATTATAGTAACAGAGATAAAACAACTGGAAATGGGATCTTTAGAAAAGGGTAGAAGCAAAATAAACAGACAAAAATGGGAATTGTGGGAACAATGCATACAGGGGAGGAATGAGGTTTAAAAGAAGGCAGGATCTGATTGAGCTATGTAATGTTGGACTGACAATGATTGGGTAGATTAAGAGTAATGTACAATGTTTGCAACTAAAATTATGTCAACATGGTTTGTGATATATAATGCTTGCAACTAAGATTATGTCAATACGGTTTGTTTTCATTTATATAAATGTATGATTGCCTATGTCATAAGTGCTAATTTAATAAGGAAGTTTCTTGTTTAAAAAATGATGGAGGACTCGCGCTGATCTTTTGCCTCAAAACAAAATATTGCTGCACCACATCACTCTAAAGTAAGGACTGTTCACATACTCATCTAAATGATCTGATAACAAAATGAAATTAAAGAAATACATAAAGTTAGAGATATATCACCTCAACAAAAGCAAAATAACCCACTGCATTGGTGGCAGGTGCCATCTCTCTCACAAAGAGATAGCCCTAAGCAGTGCTAAACCATAAAAGGCGTAATGCAACTCTTAAATCTATATTACATACTACTGTACATAGCTCTCAACCTCTTGGCACAAAAAACCTGGTCACAGCCAAAAATAATGGAGGGCAAAGCCTCAGAAATAGGGACAAATGTTAAATATCTCTTTTATAAGCTTAGAAAGTTTCTAGAATAAAGTATTGTGCTACCATGAATTTTCTGAATGATATGAAATCTGAAACTAAAACAAATTCATTCCTCACTGATTCATCACAAAATATAGAAAATCATTTAATTTATGAAGAACAGACCAAAAATATGAGGCAACACTGGACATTCTTTAAACATCTGTACATTTGAGAGGTATGCTACTGTACTTAAGTCTTCAACAGCTCAGGGAATGGACTTTGTCTCAGTCATGGCCAGCTAAGATGGACAGACAGTGTCTACCACTAGATCTACCCAAAATGTATTGGGAATAATGCTGGTATGTCACACCAGCAGAAATGTCCACAGCACATGGTTTTCTCACCCTCTCATGCTGTATTAACAATCCCATGAGTGAACAGAGAGACACAAACCACACTAAAAACAAGAAATAAGGTATGTTCTTACCATGTGTCTGTCATTCAGTCCTATCCAGATATCTCTTGGAATTCCAGCGACTGCACTATTCACCAAATCAAATACAAAGACATTCTCCTCCCAGCTGTACAAAATCCAGAGTGAACCAGTTAGTTATTGATTAATGCCTTCATTTACCAGATTACAGATATCAAATACTTCATCAAATATCACATTATCACTCAACATGTCAAGCACCGAATAACAGTCCAATGATAGAGTTTTTCTAACTTCATAACTTCAGGTTTTGTATTTTGAAATCACTAAAAATACAGTTTTATATGCAGTAAAATATGGGTAGATATTTTATGGTGCTGTACATCTCTAAATATACAAACTAGAAAGAATAAAATCACAGTGTTAAGTCTTTAAATATAAAAAATATAAATACAAGAAAGTAGACAATGCATATTCATACAACATGTAACATTTTACATATTATGTAAGCAGTTTTATGTCGTCTTAAATGGCAGTTCACTGAATCACCTTTGATTGTACCTGATAAAGTGGGAGAGAGGGATACCCTGAGGAATCATGTACTTTTTTCAACGGCAACAGTGACTGCAGAGTTAAAATATTAGGGAAGGGTACAATAGGGGAACATTCTCCCATGTTGGGCTATTTATTTTATTTTACATTTTACCAGGAGTGTCTGACTGGGCCAGAAGCCCAGTTTCAGCAGAGGCCCGGGGAGAAAAGGTCACTACAATAAAACAGTGACAAAGATAAATGTTGACTAACATGAAGTAATATAAATGGTTGCAGTCTGAAAGATTAACAATAGAGCAAAAAAAAAAAAACAGAATTATATGGGAGACAAAGTGCAACATGTCTATAGGACAGGAGAAAAATAAAATAAAAAATGATATTCAATATACAATACCACAATATATATCAATATACATTTTATATGCAGCAGAAGTATAGGTATCTTATGTAAGAGTTTCTGTGGTAGGGACTGCTTTTCCTTTTCTTTTTGATGTAATGTGAGCAAATGATGTCTGTTTTGCAAGGTGAGCACTTTATAAATGGACTGCAAAGTATTACAGTCAGTGATTGACACTGAAAATAATTTGTTATTTTTGAAATACACCATTGCCTGATTCTATGGTAACTCAGTCTCCAGATTATGAGGTTCGGTAAGTGTCACTGTGCCAGTTTACCAGTTTAACAAATCATTTGAAATTATGTAGTTTGGTTGTATATTTATTGTTAATCATTTAAGGCTACATAACTACAAACAAAAAGGTGCTCACTTCGCAAAAATGTATAAATGTACATTATTTTATTGGTATTAAAATATAAATAAAGTTATACACCATGTGTAATTTTGAAGCTCCTAGAATACCCCCACTATTTGACTGCTAGGAGAATGAGCCAGAGGCAGTGTTAGCTTACGAGAGCACTTTCTGAAGGAAGGAAGCTAATGGTGGTTGCATTGCCACCTGCCAGGGGGACATATTATGTAATATTTATCAAAAGGTGAATATCTTGTGGCAATTCCACTTTCTGTACAGATTCACCTACCTTGTCAAGTGTGAAATGGAAGCAACTCATGAAAGAGAAGGTTGATAACATCAGAGACAGAACAATAAAATACAAGCTGTAAACAACATACTCATAAAAAATTGTCCCTTAGAAGAACTAGAGACATTCAGCGATGCTCAGTATTAGGAGAGTCAAGGAACATTAAGCCAACACAGTGAATAAGTTACAGAGAAAGGGGAAGTGAGGTCACAGAAGCAGAAAGGAAGGATGAGGCACACGCCAGTCTGCGTTCATATTAGTAGGACATGTCCTGCATCATAGTTAGTAACCCTAAAATCAAGAGCACTCTTCCCAAAATATGGAGCTAAAAAGGGAGCACTTCTAAGAGGCTGTGAATATGAGGGAAGCTCATTGTTGTCATAGTAGCAGTACTTCGCATAAGTCGAGCTTTGACAGGGAATGCAATGGATTCAGAGTACCACATAAACATGGTACAGCAGGACAGTACGAAAGAAAGAAAGCTTTCAGTACCAGCGTTTAGAATATTGTCAGGGCAACAGCTTCTGATTTCTGACAGGAGTTTCATCTAAACAAATAAGAACCATAGCCATCACCAAAAGGAAAAGGGCAAAGCAGATGCAGCTCTGCTCTTGACAGCACAGCCAGAGAGTATATGTCTCACTGCTCCTGATTGTACAGGTAAAAGGCATCTGCTTCACTGTTCCTGACAGCATATGGGTATGTCATTTCACATACCATTGCTGATAGCACATGACTGTGCCAGTTGTTTTACTGTTCCAGTTGGTAACAGTGGCAGGGCACTTGTGTCAGTGCTCCTTACAGCGCAGTTCTTGGTGGCAACATCTTCAATCCTCTACACAGCAAAACAGCAGGAAATCCAAAATCACAGGGTTAGAACACTTGCCTCCTTGTTCATAACAGCTGACAGGGAGGGCTCAAACTCAGTGTGCTAGGAGTTACAAGGGCAGAGTACTGTCTCAGTGGTCCTCTGTGTACAGATAACCCACCTTACTGCTCCCAGTGGCACAAAAAAGGGTACTCAAAGTCACAGGGGCATGTTACTGCCTTATTGCTTTACAGACACAGAAGGAGGGTATCTAAAGTCACATCAGAAAGGGATCTATCGCTCTGCTTTCAATGATAGAGTAGAAGGACATACGCCTTGCTGCTCCTGATAATACAGAAGCAGGGTATTCAAAGTCACAAGGTAGGGATACATACCTCATTGTTCCAAACAGCACATAACTAAAGTAATCAAAGGCACAGACTAATTACATCTGCCTCATTGTTCCTGATTACAAAAATCCTGTGCTACTGATGATGTAGAAATATGGGAGGAGCGTCTATCTGCTTCGCTGTTCCCGAAGACATAAAAAATAGGTATTCAGAGTCAAAAGTGAAGGACACCTGCTTCACTGTTCCTGAGAGCACAGGAAAAGGGTACACAACTCACTGCTCCCAGTGATACAGATGTAGAGTACCTGCCTCACTGATGCTAAGGCACAGGGACTGGGTACCCAAAATCACTGGAGAACATGTCCCAGTTCTCATGACTGCAAATAAAGGGAGGTACATGCTTCAATGCTACCAAAGTCAAAGCTGATGGCACAGGGGCTGGGTTTGAAAAGTCTCAGAGGCAGGATACCTGACTCATTGCTTCTGATGGTACAGAGGTTGAGTATCCAAAGTCACAGGGGAAGGATACTTGCATCACTGCTTCTGATGGCACAGAGGTCAGGCATCCATACCACAAGGAAAGGTTACCTGCCTCACTGCTTCTAATGCCAAGGAAGATGGATGCACAAAGTCACAAAGGAAGGATACCTGCCTCATTGCTTTTTATGGCAGAGGGTCATGTACTCAAATTCACAGGGGAAGGATACCCACGTCAGTGTTTCTGATACTTCTGATGATACAGAGGCAGGATACCCAAATCCAAGGGAGAAGAATACCTGCCTCACTACTTCAGATGGCACAGGGGGTCAGGTACCTAAAGTCACAGGGTAAGAATACCTGCCTCAATGCTTCCGATGGTAAAGGATCAGGTAACCAAGTCATGAGGGATGATTACCTGCCTCACTGCCTCTGATGGCACAAGGGCTGGGCACCCAAAGTCACAGGAGGAGGATACCTGCCTCACTGCTTCTGATGGCACAGGGGCAGGGTACCCAAAGTCACAGGGAAGGATATCTGCATCACTGCTGCTGATAGCACAGGGGCCAGGTATCCAAAGTCACAGGGAAAGGATACCTGCCTTACTGCTTCTGATAGCACAGGGGCAGGGTACCCAAGGTCACAAGGCAAGGATACCTGCCTCACTGCTTCTTAAGGCACAGGGGCAGGACACATAAAGTCACACAGGAAGGATATATGTATCACTGCTGCCAGTGGCACAGGGTCAACGTATCTAAAGTCAAAGGTGAAGGATACCTGCCTCATTGCTTCTGATGGCATATGGTCTGGGTACACAAAGTCACAGGGCAAGGATACGTGCCTCACTCCTTCTTAAGGCACAGGGACAGGATAACCAAAGTCACAGAGAAAGGACACCTACCAGACTGCTTCTAATGGCAGACAGGAATGGTACCCAAAGTCATAGGGGAAGGATACCGGCATCACTTTTTCAGATTGCACAAGGATAATGTACTCAGAGTCACATGGAAATAGTCTCTGTCTCTCTGCTTCTTATGACACAGGGGTAAGGTACCCAAAGTAAAAAGGGAAGGCTACCTGCCTCACTACTTCTGATGGCACAGTGGCTAGGTATCCAAGTCACAAGGGAGAGATACCTGTCTCACTGATTTTGATGGCATGGGGCATAATACATTTCACTACTTCGACTGACATAGAATCAAAGTATTTTCCTTAATCCTCCCAAAAAACAAATGAATGATCAACAACAATACAATAGCAAGGTGTCTGATAGCAAAGGAACAAGGCAAATGCATTCCAATTGCCAGCAGAATAGAGGAGGGCAAACAATGGTATGGAGATATGGGATATATCTCATTACTAGTAGTACAGGTGCCAGATGTATGACCAGGGAAAGAGGGATGGTGCCACCAGGGGCTCTTCTTTCTACTCTTTGAGAAGGTGAAATTAAGATGCTGCAGAAATCATGTAAGAGGATGCTGTGTACTTTTACTTGTCTAGGGGAGGTAGGCAATCTAGTCTGCTGCAAAACTGCATCTGGCTGAGAATGGGTAACAATGAGCAAATCTCTAGCAGGGATATGTGCTGCCAGTCTTCTGAGCAGATGTTTTTTGGAGAAGATATCACAGGACTGTATGCATCAGCACATAAAAGAAGGAATTGTGACTCTCCCAGTATAAGTGATTGTCCACATCTGTCACCAAGGAGGTGGGTTGCTAATACTAGACAAAAGTATTTATTAATGGCTGTATAAATGATGGATTCGCTCATTCAGCTCTCACCCCAGTGAAGGGGAACAACTGGCAATTAGCCAATAGGGGATCTGATAGCCAGCAGACAGTAGGAGAGAAACAAATTATTAAAAAAAAAGATTAGTATAGGATTGCCTATTACTTATAAAAATGCACCAAAGCATCTGCTCTCCATGGTGTTGTCACAAGAGCTGTGCAATTCTCAGACTCTGAGCTGAGTACTTTTTGCAATTTCTTAATACCTTGAAATTCAGACAGTGCTATTATGAGTCCATTCAAACTCTATTGGCACACAGTAAGTTAAAGTACAGTTTAGTCTTGTTTATTTTAAATTTTGGTTCATAGTTCTTTGATACACACTATGCATATTAGTCTGGCTGTCAGCAGATACTACTGTGAAGGTATGGTGTAAGATACAGAAGAAATATTCAGTGAAAATTCTATTTTGAAGTATGTTTCATTTGAAAATTGATTCCTATAATTTTAGTCTGCTTCTGTTGACTTATTTGCTGCCAACAGGAAAGTGCCAACATGGCCAGTGTAGAAAGTTCTACTATGGAATACAGAACCTGTGCCTAATATGGAAAGGCACAGACAGAGATTCAGGAAATCCTTATTTAGCAAAATAATGCAAAGATGTTTCTTTTTAATTGTTCAGTGGCTGTAGCATAACAGTTTCTATATTGGTGGATTTAATCAAAAATAATATAAAAGAATCAGGTTTCTTATGGTTAGGGAAAACAGGACCTTGATTGCCTGGTCTCCCACATATGTGCGTTTTCTGAAATAAACAAGACTATTTTTCACTGCTGAACTGTTTTGTTGTTTCCAGCTATTTTGCTACCTTTACAATTTGGTGCCTTTCTTGGATCTTTCGAGCGGTTGTGCACTGCTGCACCAGAAAGTGCCACTGGGCCCATTTGTGACAGTTTTTTTCTATCTGGCACATTTCCAGTGTATCAATGCATAAATATATATATATATATATATATATATATATATATATATATATATATATATATATATATACATTCTCACCTTCAGCAGAATTTGGGGTCTCTGCAGGTAAGCTTTACTAACAATCTCTATATTAAATACAACTGTATGTGAGTTGGTAAATTGTAAGACACTGGGAAACTCGATGAAAGTCATAGCTAATTATATGAAATAAAGTTTTTTGTTTTTTTTTTGATTGAATGAGAGTGGGTTTTAATCACAAAATAACAAGGACTGGCATATCCTTGACATTAGGACAGAGTATCCTTATTATGTATGAGAGTGGGTTTTAATCACAAAGAAAAATAAAGGAGAAGAGAGGATTCCTTACTAGTAGGAAAGCGGATTTGTAATCACAGTCACATATCTGTCCATATAATAGTTGGTATTACAATGGATACCAGTGTAGGTGTATTAAAAGAGCTGGAGTTTGGGACTACAGCCTGGTGGGTCCCCTACGAAATACCGAACGCTCAGAAGCCCGATACCCCACATTATCGAAAGACCAGAAGTGCGAAATTCAAAATCCTGATGTTAAGGGATATTGAGTTAGCGCTTCTGGTGTTGCGGTTCAGGTAAGTATCTGTGTGTAAGTGTGTTTGTGAAGGGTTTTAGTGTGTGTTAGTGTGTGTTGTGACTGTGGTGTGTGTGTGTGAGGGACTGTAATGTGTGGGTGTGAGTTTGCCTTGTGTGTGTGTTTGTGCGATCTCAGAGTTAGAATATTAAAGTAGGGGGTGTGGGGGGTGTAGCCTCCCACATGGGGGGTGCAGGGGGGCTTGCTCCCCCTTCCTAACTATAGTGCAGGATTATTTGTTTGGGTTTGGGGGGACACTGTGTGTATGTGCATGCGTGTACTGTATGTGTGTTGATCGTTCGCAATTTTGAATTTCGCGCTTGTGGTCCGTCGGTCTTCTCGTCTTTCGGGTATTTGGTCTCTGGATTATAGGCGTTGGTCTTGTGGGTTTTCGATCTTTCGTAGTGAACCCCAGCCCGGCATATGTTTAATAACTATGGTCGAGACACCTGTAATTATTTGGTGAAATAGTGTGAGCTCACTAAAAATGATAGTGCAGTGCAGTTACCAGAGTGAGGAACTTTTGCTACGAAAATCTTAAAAATTCTTACAAAGACATTGAAACAGAAAGGGAATAAGGTACCAGCCAATTGCTGGTCAGCTTTTAATGAGAGTTAAGAAGAATCTAAAAATAAGGAAAAGGAATCTGTAGTGGCTAACAAACAGCAAATACATTACAGAAATGCACAGAAGACAAACCTTGTTCTTGGGGTATATATCCCTTACAACAATTAGAAAAATTAGAAATTAATCAACCAGAATTTTCAGATAATGGCTGGTTCTGCTTCCTTCTGCCCTCCCATATGATCAATATGCTTCCAATCAGAGAGGGCAGGTAGAGGTTCGATTTATAGAACCAACAACAACTTCCCCAAATACATCCCAGCTTACTTCAAGCACTTCATGCTATCCCCATGAGTCAGTCTACAATACACGATTTAGGCAACAAAAACAACTGGTTGAGACACCTTCAGACCAAATGTTATTTAGACCAGCCAACAAAGGAAAGCAGCTCTGCCAAAAATATCAACATGGGACAAATACAAATTGTGTAAGTAAATTAAAATGATTCAGTAATAAAAGTGCTCCACCAAAAGCAAATACTTTGAAAAAATCAAGCAATTTGTCACACAATTCCCTGTAACTACTGATGGAAAAGAAATCGGTACAGTCCCCCTACTAAACAAGATGCAGAGGAAATATCAGACTCTCATTCTTCCTGAAACAGAAATGCATAACAAGCAAATGCATGCATTCAGAGAGGTACTTAAAGATGGAGATGCAGAACCAATCATAAGGGCTGTATGTCTGTGGACTGCAGTAGATTTCCAAACCATTACAGATTCTCTCCCTCTAATCCATACACATTCAGTCAAATATGCTAAAATTATACTATTGAAGATTTAAGATCAGTTCTAAAAGCCTCTACACCCCATGACCATTTTAAGAAAATATGGGAGAAATCTAATACAGATGGCAACATCTGAAAGCATACACATGGCAGATTTCTTGCTGCTAGGGATAATCTGATAAAAAATATCACTACAGCATGCTCCCTAACATCAAATTAGGCAAGAATTAAGGTAATTGCACAGAAATATTTACAACATATGATACATGTATTTGAACCTTTTTCTGGACACCCAGAACCGCCAGAAGGAGTGGCAGCCAGTGGGCTGTCAGCAGCCTTTGCAGAAGGCTTATTACCAATGGTACAGGAACAAATTAAGAAAGTTTGCTTAAACTGGCCAAGTAAAGGCATTCATGAATTTGTTAACCATGCACAGTATATAACAGACAATACAGTTAGAGAAGAAAACCATCAACAAAAGAAATGAGTAGACGTTCAACTGCAACAATTTGGCACTGATTCAGGGGGAGAGGGAAGGAATTGCAGAGGAAGAAGTAGATACGGATTTTTTTCAACCACAAGCACCAGGAAAGTATCATTAAAATTATTACCCTTCCATATCCCCACAATTGCTACAGTGCGAACTGTGCCTGAGTAATTGCTTTAATTATGGACAAGTTGGACATTGGCGTAACGAATGTTCACCCTCTGCACAGACAAATGTAGCAAATGTTCAAGCACAACAACAAGCAGAAAGACATTTCCAGTTTTAAATACTACCTGGCAGCCACTAGTGTGGCAGCAAGATCATTAGGACAGCCATGAACAGGAGCCACAGCTATTTCCCTTGGTACCAGTTGACCAGTAAGGTCCTTTTCTTACAATTCTTCTCTTCCTTTTCTTGTTGACACTGAAACAACTAGATCCATGATAATTTCAGCAAATGCAGAAAATCTCAACTTTCCAATGAAACAGTTCATGGGGTGGGATTACTCCAAAACCAAACCTATTCCTACCCAAATCGGTCCACTAAAAGATCAACATGATTTTCTTGTAGGAAATACTGCCCCGCTAAATCTTTTAGGTAGAAGCTTACTATGCAAACTATGATGCACTATTTACTGTACTCCAGATGAAGTTTTTATTGACATTCTAAATGAATAATTTCCTCTAGGTTTGTTTTTAACTGAAATCTGTACAAATGAAGACACCCTTTTTAGTTGTTTTAGCAGCAGAACAAGCCCCAGATGTTATTGATACAAAAGGAATAGAAGGGTCCTTATTATTTTAGCAAACGCAATGAATTGCTAATGCTGTTTAGTCAAAAGATATTGCGCAAAATGACAAAATACTGAAAGCACGAAACAGTGATCTTTTTCCTAGGGAAAAAAATCACTGGGTTGTTTTCGGGACTTTGCCATTTCCTCCACTGTGGTGCGATCTCGGAGTTGGTATATTTAAGTAGGAAGGGTGGGGGCGAAGCCCCCCACTTTATTTTGTGTTTTGATTTTTTTTTTTGTTTTACGATCAGCGATTTTTTTTTTCTCCCTGGGAAAAAAATCACTGATCTGTGTGTTTGACATTTTGGGTTTTCGGGGATTGTGGGTCGATTATATAGCATTCGCAATTCAGTGTGTTCGCTTATATAATATAGATCCGGAATAGAAGCAGTCCTTCCACACTTTCGACTACTCATAAAAGATTTAGAACCTGTGAAAGTTGCTTCACAAGTTTTTGAGTGCCTACCCATGATAGTTGAATATCCTTTGCTGAATGAGGCAGAGGAGGGGATCAAACCTGTTATTTCCACATTACTTCAGCAAGGGATAATTGTCCTGACTCAAAACCCATGTAACAACCACTCTACCTGTTAAGAAACCAAGGTAAAATACTTACAGATTTGTACAAGTTGTACAAGCAGCTAATGCAGTAGCAGTGCCAACTTTTCCTGAAGTTCCTAACTCTGACACAATATTAAGTTCTATCCCACCAACCACTACTACCTTTTCAGTGATAGATATTTCCTCTGATTCCTTCTCTATTCCAATACACCCAGATAGTCAGTATCTGTTCACATTTACAGACAACAGTATGCATGGATGAGACTGCCACAGAGATATGTATAATCACCTACTGTTTTCCCTAGGGAAATGGATAAGCAGATAAGACCGAATTTCATTGTGGGTCTACCCTGATGCAATTATGTACACAATTTACTGATAGCCTCTAACTCTCCTCATTGCTGCAGACAGGATACTATTTCTCTTTTAACTAAATTAGCAAAACTAGGATTTAAGGTCAATAAAGGAAAACTGCAGTTATGGAAACCACAAGCCCAGTATTTAGGTCATCTTATTTCAGAAGGCTCTTGGCAAATTCTGCCGACATGTATCACTGCAATACAAACTGCACCACTTCCTACAATATTAAAACAGATGCAGGCTTTTTTGGGACTAACATGTTATTGTTGACAATGGATCCCAAATTATGCAAAAGTAGTAAAACTAACCTTAGAATTATTAAATAAAGACATTCTTAAGCCTTTGCCTTGGCAAGATTGCCATGAGTAAGCTTTTGTTCAGTTGAAAAGCTTAATTTCAAAACCCCTGCTCTTGGATTACCAGAATATTCAAACAGATTTTTCTTATTCTATTATGAAAGAAATAAAGTGGCATTAGGGTTATTAGTATAAATCACAAACCGGTAACAGGAACAAAACAACTAATAAAAAGCACAGTCCTGTGGAACAACTGGAATGACAACTCCAAGAATTTAACGACTGCTAGGAAGTCTTGTAGATGAAATTCCTTAACTCTGGCATTCTTTTGTGAATAAAGAGCAGTCGTTAAATTCTTGGAGTTGTCATTCCAGTGTTTCATAGGACTGTGTGTTTTATTAGGATTATTGGCATTGAGTAGAAATGATGGTTTTAGACTTGTTTATTTTAGTACAAATCTTGATTCTCTAGCAGCAGCCCTCACCCACTGCCTTAGGGCAGTGGCCACGACAGGTCACTTGGTAGAAATGGCGGCTGCTCTAACTCTTGGACACGAGATGTACATGGCAGTTCTGCAATCTGTTAAAGCATTATTACTTAAAACTAAAACACAATATCTGTCATCTGCACATTTATCTAAATATGAACCTTCTTTACTTAACAATCCTTCTTAACAGATTGTCAGAAGTCCACTACTTAACCCTGCTTCTCTAATTCCTAAGGCGGATGAAGGAGAAATCCATGACTGTGTCTTGGTAGTTAACTATATGCCTCCTCCTAGGTCTGATCTAAAAGATGCACCACTACCAATCCCGATTTATTTATTTTTGTCAAAGGATCTTGTATTTAAAGAGAAAACTGAACTTTAGTAGCAGCCTTTTCTGTGTGTACCCAGGACAGTGTTTTACTGACAGGAGAGTTAAATGGAAAAGTATCTGCTCAAACAGCAGAACATGTAGCTATTACTGAAGCCTGTAAATTGGCAAAAGACAAGTCAGTGACTATTTTTACAAATTCAAGTTATGCATATGGGGTAATTTGTGATTTTGGGACACTTTGGAGAGAAAGGGGGTATTTAACCTCATCAGGGATAGTTATAAAAATGCTGTTTTTGTTTATGAGCTATTAAATACTTTACTGTTGCCAAGAGAAGTTGTAGTGATGAAGTGCACCACACCTAAAACTGATGACTCTCACATTTCTAGGGACAACTGTTTTGCTGATATGACAGCCAGACAATCTGCATTGCCATATCTTGTTCAGGCTTTATTTTTGCAGCAGGTTTGAGAAGCTTACACACCAGTTTCTTTATAAGAATTATTAACCTTTTAAGAACAAGCTAGTGTTTCCATAAGACTGAAGTGGATTTGCAATGGCTGCGGCCATTCTCCAGATTTACTGTGGTGCTATTTGGATGGGCAGCTGGTAGCTCCACAAAAATTTTTCTAAGTCAGTTTGTTAAAGTTTAGTATTTGTCTTTTAATTTGGTGAAAAATGCATTAAGAAACTAGATGCTGAATGATTTGTATGCCCTCACATTTCAAAAGTCTTTCAGCATTTTGTAAATAGCTATGCAATTTGTTTAGAGTATAGTGTATCAAAAACTGTGCTTTGTCCACACATCTTTAAAACAGGCATGGTGGCCATTTTGTAGTGTACAGTGGGACTTCACTGAACTCTCACAATAGCAGAAATTTAAGCATGTCCTTGCAATTGTTGATGTTTTTTCCTGGATGGATAGAAGCATACCCTTGTGCTAAAAATGATGCCACAACAGTAGGTAATAAAATGCTTTTTGAGTTAATACCTAGATTTGGTGTACTTTGTTGTGCCAAGTCAGGGAATATATTTTACCAGCCAAGTGATACAGCAGATTAGTAAGAAACTGAACATAAATGCAATACCACTGCCCACACAGATCCAAGCATCAGGGATTATAGAAAGGGCAAATCAAACAATCAAATTAAGGTATGCCAAGTTGTATGAAGAAACTGGTCTTAAGGGACCAGAGGCTTTGTCTCTAGTTTTACTTAGTGTGCGAAGTGCACTGAGTACTACTATGAAGTTACCCCCCCCCCCCCGCCATGAGTTTCTTGTGCAACAACCCATGAGAATGCCTGCCACATACCCAAGAATTTGGAGTTACAAAACATAGATGAATCTATTTTTCTTTATTGGAAGTCTCTCTGTTCTGTTTTGCAGCACCACCATAACACTGTCCTACAGGGCCAGAAAAATCCAGTTAAGACTAATCATCATGACCTGCAACCAGGTGATACCGTAATTGTCCAATCTTTCTCAAGACAACATACTGTCTGTCCAAGATAGAGAGGACCCAACATGGTTTTGCTTACCACCACCACTACAGCAGATGCCAAGAACTTTCCACTTGGATCCATGTGTTCCATATCAAGAAGGCCCTCCCTCATGATGAGTTTAGATAAGATGACATCAACGTCATCCCTTTCGACACCACTGAGCAAATCTTACCAGATAAAAAATGAGAGACACCATTGCATCTGGAACTGAAATCTGAAGGTTTTTCTACAATGCCATCATGGTCAACTCTGGAAGTTAAATCATGTGATTTAATAATGTCATATTGGGCAGAAGTAAAATTTAGTGAATTATCTTCATTTTCAGAAATGCAAATAAATTATTCATATAAATTGCTTTTCATGAACAATGAATTGGACAGTGTATCAAATGACTGAGCGACTTCAACTACCCAAACATAGACTGGGAGCATTACTCTAGCTCCAACACCCTAGCCCAAAGGTTCCTAGAATTTATAAACTCAAATGCTATGGAACAACTTGTTACCACTCCCACAAGAGGGGAAAACACACTGGACCTGATCATCACCAACATGGGGACACTATGCTCCAGACCAGAAGTGTATCCCTCACTGGTAAGATCAGACCATAAACTAATCTCACTGGATATTCACATCCCGACCCCACCCCCTGCCCAGAAAACCACAGTGAAAAACTTCTCTAAAGCAAATTTCACACGCCTCAAAACCGAGGCGAAATCCTTCAAAGCCCGGGCCTGTGGAAAATACGGCCCAGACCGCAGAATCCTTTATAAACGCATTCTATGAACACCTTCAGGAATGCATGGATCATGCAATCCCAAATAAAACCAAGACCCAGTCCTCCAAAGGCAGACGTCCTGTCTGGTGGACCCCAGCCATAAACAAACTATACAATAGAAGGAGGAAGCTACTACATGATAGAGCAAAATCCCAAAAAGGGAAGGCATCTCTGATCAGTATTAGCAAAAACTACGGGCACTCATAAAATCGTCTAAGGCCAGCTTCGAGAGAAAAATTGCACAGGACACTAAGGATAATCACAAGGCTTTCTTTAGTTATGTTAGGAACCTGGGTGGGAATTCCCAGATATGCTCAGAATTAGTCCAAAATGACAAAAATACACCGAGCCCACAGACATTGCCAACATCCTAGCTGACAGGTTCAGTGCAAACTTCTCCCTCTCCCCACCAAAAGGGCAAATATCTATCCCAACAGAGTGCTGCCCCCCTGACATCTCAGATGCTCAGGTAAGAGCTGCCCTCTCCAAAGCAAAAAACACAGCATCAATGGGACCAGATGGTGTCCCGGGCTGTGTCCTACATGAACTCCAAGAAGAGCTAAACCCAAACATAAAACTACTGTTCAATCTTAGCCTTGCTACAGGATATGTACCCAAAGAGTGGCGTACAGCAACAGTGGTCCCGCTCCACAAAGGTGGTGCCTCAACGGATCCTGGAAACTATCGCCCCATAAGCCTGACTAGCTTGGTCTGCAAAACTATGGAAAGGATCATCATGGACCTCATAAATAAAGATATTGGGGACCTACAGACACTGGATCCTGCCCAGTTTGGCTTTGTTAAGGGCAGATCCTGCCTCTTAAACCTGGTCGATTTCTTTGAAACAGTCACCAAGGCCCTTGACGAGGGGAAGGTGGTCCACACAGCCTACCTGGACCTCGCAAAAGCCTTCGATACAATACCCCACTCGGGCATTATAGATAAGCTCACCAGCTTAAATATAAACCCCTATGTCACTAGATGGGTTGCAAACTGGCTCAAGGACAGAACCCACATGGTTAGAATTGCTGGAGCCATGTCAGACTCCAAACCAGTTACAAGTGGCGTCCCACAAGGCTCAGTCCTGGGACCTCTCTTGTTCGGTATATATTTCTCGGCGCTACAGGCCAACACGGAAGGACTGTGGCTGACCAAGTTCGCAGATGACTGCAAACTGGGCGCCATAATCAACTCTCCAGCCGACACAAGCATCCTCCAAAAGGGCCTCATAGAAACAGACAACTGGTGCCAGAGCCATGGCCTCAAGCTAAACGCCAAAAAGTGTATAGTTATCCCCTTTGGCAAAAACAAAGTGCCCACAAATTACCACATAGGTGGTAATCCATTAAGTACAGAAGAAGTCATTAGGGACCTGGGGACCCAAGTTGATAGCAATCTCTCATTTGACAACCACGTGGCCAAAGTGGTTAGAAAAACATTTTATATAGCCCACCTAATCATGAAGGGATTCACATCTAGATCAGGGGAGGTCATCGTACCTCTTTACTCATCCCTCATCAGGCCCATAATGAAGTATAATGCCCCTTTTGGGATGTACCTTACCAGACACCTGCAGCAACTGGAAAGACCCCAAAAGTACCTCACCAAGAGGATCAAAGGGCTCAAACAGATGCCATATGCTGCCCGGTTAAAGAAACTCCAGCTCTACTCAGTGGCATACCGCCTGCTCAGAGGCGATCTGTGCCTGACGTATAAAGCCATGTCCAACCCGGAATTAATGGACATGCTGCACCTCAGAAAATCCAAATCCCATCGAGCTACGCGCTCGAGAGACTTGAACCTCAGCACTGAAATAAATAGGACATGCTGGAGGGACAGATTCATAACCCAGAGGCTCCCTTCACTCTGGAATAAAATCCCAGTCCAGGTTAGGCAGAGTCCCACATTGACTCTCTTCAAGAGGAATCTTGATGAGTGGATGGGAGATCGTAGGTTTACCCCGGCTATCACTTCTGTGTCACTGTTAGACAGAGGCACAGTATACTAACCTCAAAAAAAGGGCATAGCAGAATTAATTTAAAATGGGTGGCGAAAGCCAAACACACTCTGGCTAGGCTTATAAATGCCCTAGGGCAGATAGCCTAGTATGAACCTATGAACCTATGAATCACTTGCAGAATCTCAAGCAAGAGGAACATCAAAATGGAGCATGTTTGGAAATTGATTTTGTATGGACTACAAAAGAACAATTCATCATCTCTGTTTGCTGTTCTTCGAGATCTTGATTTGAACTTACCAAAACAGTAATTGTAATTCTTGTTATCATTCTACTGTTATCTTTTCTTTCACCTACAGCTGTAAGTATGTCATCAGGAAACACCTGCTTTTGGGGGCGTGGCCAAGGATGAACACAGGATAGCAGCAGATTTCTTCAGCTCCACCAATTTCATTACATTGACAGGAATTAATTACTTAAAAAATTAATTCTTGAAGTAATTTTCTTTCTAAATATGTTTGTTTTATATAGTTCTTGAACTATATCTAAAAAAGAAAGGAAATCTTAATAATATTCCTGTCAGAAATTACTTTGGAAATTTTCCTGTCAGTTTATCAGTCTGAAATGAGTTCCAGTAAGACAAATTCTCAAGACTCCAGCATCAAGAAAGAACTTCAGTCTCTGATAATTATAGTCCAGCAACTTACTGCTAAGATGGATAAAATGGATACTAAAATAGACACTTTCATAGAAAAACTACAAAATAAATAGACATGTTACATATGGACCTGCAACAACAGAAGATCCAGATGACAGGCATAGAAGAAGCTGTGAATGACATGGAAAATAAAATACAAGAAGAGGAAATCAACATTGAGTTTCTGCTGAAACAAAATACACATTTACAAACAAAGCTGGATGACCTGGAAAATAGATCTAGGCAATAACATTAGGATTTTTGGACTGCCAGAAAATATTGAAGGTAACAATATTACTTCTTTTTTAACAACATGGCTCCCTAAAACTTTAGATTTACCAGAAGCATTCTCTTTTGGTATCGAAGAGCACATAGATCTATAGCTAATACTAACTCTAACAAAAACTATCCTAGATCAGTTATAGTTAGATTTCTATCATCTTTGATAAAGAGATGGTTCTTAAATCTGCTTGGGCTAAAGCTCCTGTTAAGTTTAATGAGACAACTGTGCGTTTTGACAATGACTATTCTTCCATGGTAATTGCTAAAAGAAAAGTTTTTCTGCCACTAATAAGGGAGCTTAAAAAAGCACAGTTTAAAACATACCTTCTGTTTCCTGCCAAGCTTAAAATCTTCCTTCCTGATGGTCCTAAGGTCTTCGATGATTTAGACTCTGCTTTACTGTTTGTCAAAGAAAAAAGGATTTTGGATAAAATAGAAGAAATGGAATGGGCTAGTTCTTCATTAAAGAGATTGGCAACTGAAGCTTCCTGGAAGACTTCAGAGAAGAAGAGACTAAAAAACAAATGATTTGTTATATGTTTTTTTCTCTCTCATCATTTTAGTTTATTATTAATCATTTTGAATATAGTTACTGCATTTCCAGAAAGCCACAAATATTTTGGAAAAGATTTAATCAAAGTTATTCTCTATGTGCAAAGAAATGTTTTGTTTCATAACCAGTCAAAATGCCTGAGGATTTAATGGCAGGCTGTGACTCGATTTGTTTTTCTTTCTGAAAAAAGTAAGGTTAGTAATTTGATACATTTTTTTATCTTTATCTTTTTTTTCCTTCTTCTTTTATTATTTTCTTTGTTTAAACAATGACATTCTATTTAGATTATGTAGTGGGTAAAGGGTGGGGAGGGCAGGAGAGAACAGTAATGAAAATATCATTAATAGAATAATAACATATTTATTTCTTGTAAAAGTTTATAAGTTCTTCAAATGCTATTTCTAATTATACTTTCTTGATTATACTGCTTATGCTTGTTTGTAAATAATCTGTCATGCTTTAACTAATAATAATCAGAACTAAATAAGAGTAAATAATATGTTTTATTTTTAACTCTATTAATATAAACAGTAAGTAACATTCCATTGTATATACTTCTTACAGCTTTCTCTTACATTTTTTTATTTCTGCCTCACTCCCTTTTATTTTCTACTCTCTTTGTCTTTTCTTTATTAATATATAGAAATGCTTTTGACTGTGTGGGCACAGTGAATAATAGGATTTGTATGAAAATTGAGTTGGGAGAAGAATGCTGAGTTTTATTGCTTGTTGGTAATTTTGAGTTTAATTTCACTTGCATAGAGGCTGTGATGATCTGTGGAATACATTGTGGAGGTTCTGTCATGTTTAGATGCATTTACACTGCTAAATGAATGTTTGTCACTAGTTTTAATAAGTTTCCGCCAAAATGTTAAGAGAGACAATCTGGGATGTGGGCTGTCTTATGCACAATGTCCTTGAGTTACCTCAGAATCTTCAAATCACAGAATTCTCACAGAGAAACTGAAAGCAGTTAGTATAAACATTGACAAGGTTATCACACTGACACACCACAGATACAGGAAAAATACTCTGTTCATAAAATATGTCAGTTATAATGAGTTTAAATGATGTAGTTTCTTGTAGTAAGTAAATGTCTTATTTTAGAAGGCATAAAAATGAAACATTTATTTAAATGTTTTTGAAAATCTACTTAACAGCAGCATAATAATCTGTGTTAAAAATTTGTGTTCCAAACATATACTTTACTATAACTCATTTAATTCATCTGATTGACAAACATAAATAATCTTATAACTCTATTCTGGAAGAAATGTCATGTGATATATTTTAAAGCAGTAGGTTAGCATGATTGTAAAATCTGGTTACCAATATGTGTTTGCTGTGCATTATTTTGTATAAAGCAGACAGATTTATTCTAGGGACAGCAAGTAGGATAGTGCTCTACAATAGACACAACTCAGTGAGATCAGATATATATATATATATATATATATATATATATATATATATATATATATATATATATATATATATGTGTGTGTGTATGTGTGTGTGTGTGTGTTTGTG